>NW_027021262.1:10000-22539 GCF_036884655.1 Musa acuminata AAA Group | reverse complement strand
TGATAATGTTTTACTGCCGTATGGAATCTCTAGAAACTTGCTTTTGGCAACATTTTGATCTTGTATGCAACTTTTTATTTTTTCTGCAATATGCTTTTAATACTTGATGCAAATTTTTGCATAATATTTTGGAGTGTCCTCTAGTATTTTAGATTGTCAAGGTGAAGAGGTTAATGAAGTTTATGTTCCTTTCAGTGTGAAATTACAGGATTTTCAACTTTTCAATGACCATATTGTTGTTTATGAGCGGGAAAATGGCTTGCCTAGTATTACTGTATATAATCTCCCACCCATTGGTGAACCAATTGGACGACTCCAGAATGGTAGAACAGTTGATTTTATTGATCCAGTATATTCAGTGGATCCTGAAGAGTCACAATTTTCTTCCACCATTGTTCGATATTCATATAGCTCTCTGAGAACTCCTTGTTCTGTCTATGACTATGACATGAAGACAGGCATTTCTGTTTTGAAGAAGATTAAAACGGTAGAGTATAAGCTTAGTTGGATTTGAGATCATCATGGTTGTGAGCAACTTTACATAATTGTGCTTGTAAATTAGTTATTGAACTTTTTCTTCAATAACAACTAGTTTTTCTTTGTATCTTACTTGTTAACAGTTGTGCATATTGCGTAAACTTATCTGCTGTAACTAAGGTCCCATAGTTTGCTACTTTTTAAATTGTCAAGTAGAAAGATTGTTTTTGCATTGCTTTCGTTGTCTGTTGATTTTACAAAGTACAAACATGTATGGTCACCACATGCTTAATTCATCTGAAGATTGGATGATAGAAGGGGCTGTTGCACATCATGGTTCTAATAGAGACCAATGCTCATTAGATCTACTGGTCCATTTTATGGCCACTGGGCTGAATACTTAAAAGAAAATGGAAATAAATTTTCAACTTCTAAATTTTTAGAAGTGGCAAAACTGCCTCTTTTTGGAGACAAACAGAAGTCTTGTCAAACTTGTTTTTTTAGTCTCCTCATTTTGATGAACGCCACAATGCTCCAGACCTGGTTTAGCTGCATTTTGAAATTTCATCATCCAGGGTTTCTGGGTGACCTTTAAGTATTCAATGAGTTGCTTTTTGGTTTTATTGTGAACTATACTTTGCCTCTGAATTTAAGTTTCTAGTTTACATTTTATAAAACAACAAAAATTACAAATGATGCCAAATGTTTATTACATCTGGTACAGATTGAAGGAACATGCATAGTTTGGTAAGGGGAAATTATTTTGACATGAGTAGTTGCTTGTTAGCATGTCAAATTGATTTTGTACTTTCAATTGATCAATCATCAAAATAGTGTCATGTCTTGTAAATGACAATTGCTTGTAATTAACTGGAGGTATGGTTTATTATATAGTTTTAAATAGTATAATAGAGTAACCAGCTGGCGTAGTATTAAGCTTTGTTTTAGACTGAAAAGTCTAAAAAATGATTCTGATGTTGCAAGGGTTTGATTTATTTTCTGGCTCTGGAGGTAAGAAATAGGCCATTTCTTCTGTTGTTATAGGTATCAAGCTAATTGTTACAGTGCAAAAAGAACAGGAATTATCTTAAAGGAAAATGCAGATAAGACAAATGAAGCCACAACTTTCTACTTGCTTCTCACGTTAATCAATATATATATATATATATATATGTATATAAACCTATGATTATTTTCTTTGTTAATCTTTGAGATAGTAGATCATTGTCTAAATCTTTTGGCACCTTCTAATTAACTAGTTCTTGAATCCAAGAGCTTGTACATCAACCTTTCCTTTATATGTTGCGTGTCTGCTTTTTGTTTTCAAACTGGTTGTCATGCTCAAGCAAATCTCTACATGCTTTCTTTCCTCATGTTACTTTGTGTTACAATATTATTTTATTATCTAAAAAGCTTCTTTTTGACTCCTTTCAGGTATTAGGTGGTTTCGATCCATCAAGTTATGTGACTGAAAGAAAATGGGCAGTTGCTTCTGATGGCACCCAAGTGCCTATATCAATTTTCTATAAGAAGGACCTTGTAAAGCTTGATGGATCGGATCCAATGCTTCTTTATGGATATGGTTCATATGAGGTAACTTTTGGTTTTCTATTGTCTGCAACAGTTTGACAATCTTCCATACTGTTTATCTGAGGCAGACACTTGACCCATCTTGTTGTAATATCTCTATTAAAATGAGTAGAAAATAAATACTACTGTTCTAAGTTGTTAAAAGTTTAGTTGCTGACATGCACATCTTGCGACTTATTTAAGCAAGGTGCTTAAGACATCTGATCAGTCCACCTGCTGTTGGATGACAACTCACCTACATATCTTTGTTGGCTTTTGTACGAGTGCTGATGTATCATAAATCTACTATTGATAGGCCATGGTTCATAATCTTGGTATATGCATTTCTATAGTTGAGATCTTCAGATGCTGTATGATCCACAAGTATTTTAAAAATATTCATAACTATTTCTGAATAATGATGACCTTTAAAACACATTACTTCTACTCCTCCTGATGGCTTAATTTATGAGTGGCAACTAATGTTATGAGATAAGTTAAACCCCGTAGACTCTGGCTTTGATATTCACTCCTAATGAAAAACTGGTCTGAATTGCATGAACCTAATCCTTTGTTTTTAATCTCCCATTATTAACTTAAATACTCTTTTAACTCTCTGTTTTTTTGTGGTAGCTCATTTCAGTGATTTCAATAGGCACTCATGCGCTCGCCTAGGTGCTCGGGCGAGGTGAGGCCCGGCTTGAGCGCCTTGCTTCATTTCCAGACGGTGCGCTTCAAAGAGGCGCCCGCCAGGGCGCTCGCCCAAGCCCAAGTGCCGGGCGCTTCGGGCGAGCATTCGGGTTAAACCAGGCGACCAAACCAGTGTTTTAGGTCTGGTTCGGTCTCCGGTGCTTTAGTTGGTTCAATTGAACCAACTAAAGCACCGATATCAGCCTTCCTCTCACGACTTCCCAACCCTAACCTTGCTCGCCGCTCCCGTTGCCGCTGCTACCACTGCCACTATCGTCACTCATTGATCCCGCTCCCGCTCCCGCTCCCGCTCCCGCTCCCACTGCTCGCTGCTACCGCTGCCACTATCGCCGCTCGTCGTTGTCGTTGCTTGTTGCTACTGCTACCGATGTCACTGTCGTCGCTTATCGCTCCCATTACCGCTTCTCACTACTACCGCTGCCATTGCCATTGTCGTCGCTCATCGCTCCCATTCCCGTTGCCATTGCCACTGCTTGCTGCTATTGCTGTCGCTACCACTGTCATCACTCGCCGCTCCCGCTCCCGTTGCCGTTGCTCTCAGTCAGCAATCTCGATCTTCCTCTTACTCACATTCTTTTCACTTCGATAGTATACTGTTAACAATATATTAACAATATAGTGCTAACTGTATACTAGTAATGGTAGTTTTATTTATTAGAATAATAATATATTATTTTGATTTTAATATTGTTAATTTTTATTTATTTGAAATTATTGTTATTGTTTTGAATTTTGAGACTTTTTGTTAATGTGATATTGTGATTTTACAAGATTTTCTTAATTTAATATTATATTTTTAATTAAATAATTATATTTATTAATTATATTATATATTTTTATATTTTAGCGTCTCGCTTCGCTCGGGCGAGCGCCTAACACCTCGGGCGTTTTTGGACATTGGCGCCTATTGCTTTTTAAATCGTTGGCTCATTTCTTGAAGTTTCAACTTTTTTTAGATAGAATCATCTTTGGTGGTTTTTACCAATACTATAGGTTAAACATCTGAAGTGAAATCCAATAATTTTCTTAGGCTTTTGTTCCTTCCTCAAGAAAAGAATTTTTCAATAGTTTTGTGATTTTACTTACTAAGGTAGCTTTATATAATTTTTTTTGTAAACTTTTACATCTATTATTTACTTATGTAGTTTGTAGTTTTATCCACAGTAGTGGTGGCAATACTCATGCTAATTCTAATATGAAGACTATATCATTTTTTCTATGTTATGCCAATTATCTCTTTTATAATTGTAACTTACACGATCTTTTAGCACTATTTGTTGTTATCATCCTTGACAATGATAATTCTTTAAAGTTTTAATTCTTAGCTTACACTTTAGAATGTTTTGGACTTCACTCTAGTGGAAATCTATGTAAATTTACATATGGTGTAAAGGACCATCACTATAACATGACCTTTCTGTATTTTATTTATTTTAGTTATAAACAAGGATTTAGAAATCGGTCAGATCAGTATATACTAATTGGTATTTATCTGTCCGACTAGGTTTTGACAAGCTGAACTGTCACGGACTTAGCTGGAATTGCCTAAGTCGTGAGACACCCTTGCGGCCAAGACGCGAAGCAGCCTTGCGCCAACTTTTCGGATTTAGCTGGGATTGCCTAAGTCTTGATGCGCCCTTGCGATATGCGTCTGCAAAGGTCAGCCAATTTGCAACCTCACTCAGGTCCCAAAGGACTTGTAAAAGAGAAAGTTGATTAGTTCGAAGAACGAGTGACAGACAAGTCCCGACGTATCGCAAAGAGGGAAACTTTACAAGTAATTCAGTGAGCACCTTGCGTGCAAGAGAGAAAACAGAGAAAGGAGGAAAATAAGGACTTTAGAGGGTTGAACGAACAACTACAAGTCCACAAACAGCTGCTCACCGGGTGCCGTGCGCGAAGGTAAGTTCCCGTCAAGAAAACGTACAAACTTGTGAAGATTGTTCAACGCTCGACACTATACTGAAGCCCCATCCCCCATGGTGCCACTCGGGTGGTTCCAAGGTGCTGAGATGGCTGACGTTTCGCGCGCAACAGCAGGTTGCAGAAAACAGTTCGTGGTATACGAAAACGGAGCCATTTTAGGATGTTTTGCTCGGTGCGGTTAGTGGTCGCACTGTAGTGCTGCAACTTGTTTGAACTTGCATTTTTACAAGCAAAAGAACACATAACCATGGCAAAACATGCTGCTAAGCATCTGTACATGCAAACAAAAACGATGAACGGTTCGTTGAACGAAGTTGTTGCGGGTGCATGCCGACCGTTCGTGACATTCTACCCCACTTAACCTGTCGACCCCCTCATCGACGCTTGTTGATAGTTGTTGATGAATGCTTCTTCATGGCGAAGGGCGTATTCGGGCTCCTAACTGGCTTCGGTTCGGGGAAGCTTTCGTCACTTCACCAACTACTCGGTCTGCTCGGCTCCATTGGGTAGCTTTATCTTGCAATCCATTAAAATGGTTTCAACTCGGCTCTCGTAGGAGGCTCTGGTGGGGGGTAGCCGAGTTGGAACACTTCGGGAAGCATCTTGCGGATTTGAGTGGTAGGCCTTTAAGTTGCTGGCGTGAAAAACATTGTGAATTTTGAGCCACGCCGGCAGCTGTAACTTGTAGGAGACGTTGCCCACCCTACTGATAAGTGGGAAGAGCCCTTCATACTTGCACACCAATCCTTTGTGTACTTTGTTCCTAAAGAATTGGAGTGATGCTGGTTGGAGCTTTTCCAACACCAAATCGTCGACTTTGAACTCCCGTGGTCACCTTCTTAAGTCTGCCCACTTCATCTTTTTGGCCGCCTTCTCCAAGTAAGCCCGCGCAATATTTGCATTTCGGTGCCATTCTTTTGCAAAGTGATATGTTGACGGACTATTCCCAGTATATCCAATAGCCAAGGTGTGAGGAGTTGACGGTTGTTGTCATGTAATGATCTCGAAGGGGCTCTTGTTGGACACAGAGCTCCGCTGTAAGTTGTAGGAGAATTGGGCTTCACCCAATCTCGTTAGTTGGCACTCATGTTGTGCCAAAGATATCGCTCCAGGAGTGAGTTTATCCTTTCGGTTTGGCCGTTCGTCTAGGGGTGGAGGCTTGTGGAGAAGTATAACTTAGACCCTAACAATTTGAATAGCTTAGTCCAAAATCGTCCCAAGAACCGTTTATCTCGATCACTGATGATATTGTGTGTGACTCCTCAATACTTCACTACATTCTTCATCATCAGCTTGGTCGCCTCCTCTACTGAACAGTGTAGGGGTGTAGCAATGAAAGTTGCATACTTTGAAAATCGATCGACCACCACGAGTATCGATCCGAGTCCCCCTACTGCCGGTAAGCTTGATATGAAGTCTAAGGAAATGCTCTCTCACGACCTTTCTGGTACGGGTAACGGCTCCAAAAGTCCCACTGGCTTCCGCTGCTCCACCTTGTCTTGTTGGCAAGTGAGGCACGTTCAAACATATTCCTCCACATCAGTCCCTATATTTAGCCAGTAGAAGGCCCTCTACACAAGAGCTAAGGTTCTGTGAATGCCCGGATGTCCAGCCTGAAGGGAATCGTGACACTCTCTTAAGAGCTCATACCTTAAATTGTCAACTCGAGGGACATAAACTCTATTCCCTTTTGTGTAAACGAGTCCCTCCTAGACCCAAAATCGTCGTGCCTTGCCTTCTTTGATGAGTTGCATCAGGGTTACTACCTGAGGATGATTGTATAGTCCATCCCTGATCCTGGAAAGGAAGTTGGAGTGCAACTGACTTGCTTGGCCTTTGCACTCCAACTGTACGACATTCACTCGCTCCACTTTCCGGCTCAATGCATCGGCCACGATATTTACTTTTCCGGGCTTGTACTCCATTGTCATATCAAACTCAGCTAGGAAGTCCTACCATCGTGCTTGCTTTGGGGAGAGTTTCTTCTGAGTTTGAAAATAGCTCAAAGTGATGTCATATCACTTTCGCTTTAAGTCCTCTTATGTGTCCATCCGGCATCGACCTTGTTGGATCTCCTCCCAACGGGTTCGCCACCAAAGTTTTGCATCCCCATTCAAATACATGGTTGTTATCGAAACTTTGGTTTCTTCAGAATCAGGCCTCGTAGCTCGAAAGTATTGTTCCATGTCGAATAGGAAATTCTCGAGCTCTTTAGCATCTCTGGCACCTCCATAACAATGCGGCTTGGGTGCTATCAAGTTTTGTGCCGGTGCAACGCGGGTGTTTCTTCCTCCCGCATTCAGTGCCCTTCTGAGCATGGTCACCTTGGAAGTGAGTTCCTCCATAACTTCTTGCAGATATTGCATGGAGTCTTTGGTGTCGTTTGACAGTCGATCGACTAGGGCCTCAACCTTGTCGATCCGAGATTTAGCTTCTTCTTGCAAGCTCTCTACCCCGAGAAGCCTTCGTTGGCCATGGTAGAGTTCCTCCAAGCTCGCTTCAAGAACATCCAAGCGGGTTTCCGTCGCTGCGAGTCTCTCCTTGTGACTCTTTTTTTCGATTGGCGCTCCGGATTGCGCCTCCTCCGCTCGCGGAGAGTAGCCAACTTCTCGCTCATCATGTTCGTTGTCGCGCTCCTCCTGAGCGGCTCCAATAGCATGAGAGCGAGTATGCACTTGCAACCCACTTGCGGCTGCTTGGGGCAAGAGTTCGGCTTGCCCCGTCTTGCTTGATTTGCCACGATGCTTTGCCATGGCGAAATTGCGAAGTTCCTTCGTTGCTTGCACGATGCTTTGCCCGCTTTGATACCACAATGTCACGGATTTAGCTGGAATTGCCTAAGTCGTGAGGCACCCTTGCGGCAAAGACGCAAACTTAGCTTGCGTTGCGTAAGTTGCGAAGCACCCTTGCACCAACTTCTCGGACTTAGCTGGGATTGCCTAAGTCTTGATGCGCCCTTGCGATATGCGTCCGTAAAGGTCAGCCAATTTGCAACCTCACTCAGGTCCCGAAGGACCTGTAAAAGAGAAAGTTGATTAGTTCGAAGGGGGAAGTCTCGACGTCTCGCGAAGGGGAAAGCTTTACAAGCAATTCAACGAGTACTTTGCGTGCAAGAGAGAAAACAGAGAAAGGAGGAAAACAAGGACTTTAGAGGGCTGAACAAATAGCTGCAACTCTACAAATAGCTGCTCACCAGGTGCTGGGCACAAAGGCAAGTTCCCATCAAGAAAACGTGCGAACTTGTGAAGATTGTTCAGCGCTCGACACTATGCCGAAGCCCTATCCCCCATGGTGTCACCCGGGTGGTTCCAGGGTGCTGAGATGGCTGACGTTTCGCGTGCATCAGCAGGCTACAGAAAATAGCCCATGGCACGCGAAAACGGAGCCATTTTGGGCTGTTTTGCTCGGTGCGGTGAGCGGCCGCACTGTAGTGCTGTAACCTGTTTGAGCTTGCATTTTTACAAACAAAAGAATACAAAACCAATGTGAAACATGCTGCCAAGCATCTGTACATGTAAACAAAAGCGACGAACGGTTCGTTGAACGAAGTTGTTGCGAGTGCGCGCCGATCGTTCGTGACAGAACAGGTGAAATCACCCAGTATGATTATATTACAGGGCTTTACTGGCCAAAATCAAACCATCTGGTAGTCTTATTATTTTTTGACAGCTTTGGAAACTGTCTTTTTTTGTCTTTTAGTGCTTTCCTCCCATGATCCTCTTTCTCTATTTCTCTCTCTCACTTATCTCTCTCCTCTCCTCCGCCTCTTCCTTCTTATCATTGTTTTTGACCTGTTTGAGAACTTTTAACTATTGTTCTTTTTTTGTTTTTTCTTTCCTCCCACACACTTCTCTCCTCAATTTCTCTCTTTATGTATCACTCCCCTCCTCTTCCTTAGTTTATCACAGTTGCAGCCTGCTATGTTGTCACCACCATCTCTTCTTATAAGAGCCATCACCTCCTCTGCATGCCTCCTCTGCTTCTCCTCTTCCATAGCTTCTTCAAATTCTCTTGGTCCGAACACTACCAACACATAACAAGTGGCGATACATCAGTCTGTACCAGAATCATACCAGTCCGATTGTCAATAAGTATTGACATCAGACTAAAATCTTAGACCCTGGTTATAAGTGAGTATAATATATTTTTCAATAGAATTGTTGTTTGTATTACATTATCTCTAGGTTCCATATGTGTGCCAGCTTACAGACATAAAAATTTGTTGATTCTATAAGTTGGACTTGTTCATTATGCTTTTCTCTATATTTTTATTTATTTATTGTGTCCTCTATGTTATTGTTGAGATTGCATATTTTGGCTCCTCAGAGTTGTAGCATGTTTTCTGAACTCAGGTCTGCATAGATCCTAGCTTCAAGGCATCAAGGTTGTCTTTGGTAGACAGGGGCTTTATATTTGCAATAGCTCACATTCGCGGTGGTGGTGAAATGGGGAGACTGTGGTATGAAAATGGGAAGTTACTGAAGAAGAAAAACACTTTCACTGATTTCATTGCTTGTGCAGAATACTTAATAGAAAATAAATATTGTTCAAAAGAAAAACTTTGCATTAATGGGAGGAGTGCAGGGGGATTGTTGATTGGTTCTGTCCTGAACATGCGGCCTGATTTATTCAAGGTAGCTGTGGCTGGAGTTCCATTTGTTGACGTTGTGACTACTATGCTTGATCCAAGTATCCCACTGACTACTTCTGAGTGGGAGGTACTTTGTTTCTACCTTTAATATTATTTGTTGTCTTGCTATTTTGGCTGCTAAATAGAAAGTTGACTTGTGAGCAAGTTGCTGCATTTACAAATAAAATGCTATTCTTATTCTCCCAGACATGCTTTAAACTTGCTTTTTCACTTAAGTAATCATAATTTCTCTTTTTGTTTCTTTAAGTTAACTCTTCTTTAATTGAGCTACTTCTTTGGAGTTGCTAGAACAAAGTGTGTATGTATTTTGTTAAACTTATACAACCTTTTTTACAATAGGTGTCTCATGAACATGTTTCATGCTTCCTGATATTAAATGGTAGTCTTAGGGCTGTGGTTGTTCCCATCAATTGAACTTTGACTATTTTTGGTGCTGGTTTAGGAATGGGGTGATCCAAGGAAGGAGGAATTCTATTTCTATATGAAATCATATTCTCCAGTTGATAATGTGAGTGCTGATTTCCCTAATTGTTTCATTTATTCGCAGAATATCTTGGTTTATTATATCACATTTTTCATTTTTCTATTTGCTCTTTGTTTGCTGTCCCATGACATACGTTATCTTAGAGTTGTTTCCTTGCCATTTTCAATGCCCAAATGCTGTCATTGTACCATAGCTGCACCTTTTGTTTCTCTCTCCTCTTTCCTTTTGTGAATTTTGGATATATAAAACTAGATATTGTAGTGTATATTTTGGAAGACATATTAGCATTAATAGAAATGCTGCAACTCAGTCCCAAAATAGATGCACGAGTTATGATCATGGTGCCCATCCAGAAGCGCACTGTCCCTTTCAGTCCAAGATTGAGAAATAAAGGCAAAATTCATGTCTGAGGTAGTAGGATAAGAAAAAGTGAATAAATACGCATGAATGGAGCATGCAACAGATCTATTTTGAAAGAAAATATGTTGCAGATCACTAGACCAATTGAACTATAAACCCAAAAGAAATTAAAAGATAAAAACTGAAACTGCAACCATTAAAGCAAGATTGTAACCAACAACTATGCAAGCACAACCATAGTTCCTCCTGTTATTGGCCAAGCAACCATAATGAGCAGCAACTGCTACGCAACACAAAGTGCCGAACTTTCAATAGCTGTTGGCTAGGCAAGCAGCAGTATATGCTGGCCAGCAGCCAATAGCTGTTGCGTCTTAAGTTTTTTCTGACTCTGCAGCTGCCATCCTGCTAATGATGGCCTTTGTTCATTTATGATGTTACTAACAGTATATATACATCTTAATTGTAAGTCAGCTATGCTTAGTGACTACTATTATGTATTCTTATTAGAGAACTATATTTTGTTACGTGTATTAATGATGCAATTTGTGTTGGTTGCTGTTTCTTATTGTTTTTAAGTGTGCTAATGTTATATTTGGTTCATTTGCAGATAAAAGCACAGCATTATCCTGACATTCTTGTTACTGCTGGTTTGAATGGTAAAGTGGAACCCTAGATTGCTTATATTATCTTGCCTCCTTTCATGTTCTCTAAGCATGTTTACTGTTATAGATCCACGGGTGTTGTACTCGGAACCAGCTAAGTTTGTTGCCAAGTTGAGAGAACTGAAGACTGATGACAATATTCTCCTGTTTAAGTGTGAACTTGGTGCTGGCCACTTCTCAAAATCTGGAAGGTAATTGCTTCGTGGTGCTATTTTTGAGTACTGCACACTTGTTCCTTAGTTCTCTGTTTTTATTCTTGAGTAGTCTTTACATTTAGTATCTTCTTTTGCCATTCTCTCACTCTTTTAAAAAATTAGCCAATTAGTGTGGAAGATTTTTGGATTCATCAGAGGTTATCATGTGTGATCCTGATCACAATTTCATCTAATAATTCCATCAAAGCTCTTTGAAGCTTCAGTTCTTATTCAGGATCGACAGGGAAATATAGTGTAATCATTTTGTTCTGGAGTTTCCACTTGTCAAAAAGAATTCTAGATGTGATTAGATAAAATGAGGAAAAAAATGGATGAGAGTCAATATGAATGGTTCTGATAAGAGAAGCCAAAAATTGAGGAGTAAATATTATATGAATTACATAAATTAAGGTATATCTATCAGCGAGGAGCCTTGCAGCCTGTATATTGTTTATTCATTTGGTTCTTATAATATTGAATGAGCTTTTAAGGCCTGTTTGGATAAATATGTTCTCATAAAGGCAAACATATTCTATCCCTTCAAGTTCAATCATGAGGTTATGATCATCTACATTATTGTGTCACCCATTGGGAAGTCGGGCATTATTGTCATATATAATGATTTTATATATTAGGTACTTAGTTTTGCAGCCCAAAGAGAGAGAGAGAGAGAGAGAGAGAGAGAGAGAGGAGGGGGGGGGGGGGGGGAGGGGAATAGTTCGCTTCATGGTACTTAGTTTTGATGTGTGAATGGTCTGTTGCTTGATGCATGAGTAGTGTAAAGGGAATGAGTCATCTGGACTTCCTTTCATATTATAAATTGTCCATATGATGGAAAGTCAAAGTGGAATTGGATTTGACTATCGTTGACTTTCCATCAGTCTACAGCACTCTCAGGGTAGGCAATGGCAAGTGATGCAAGTCCCTTCAGTAGACTAATCTTTTGTTCTCGATTCTATTTCCAGTAGTAATCCTCTTAGTTGATTGCCTTCCTGTATTTATTTTTGTAACTGATGTGCCTATGTTTTCTAATTTATCATAACTTCTATAACACTGCTTTTACTACTAACTGGATGCAGATTTGAGAAACTAGAGGAGGATGCTTTCACCTATGCTTTCATCCTCAAGGCATTGAACATGATTCCACTTACAACGTCTTGATCAACCATGAAAATAGCTTGGTAAATACCTAATTAACATACAACATTGTTTTTTTTATTTATATTACTATTGTTTTGATGTGTCATTTGAGTAGCAGTTGGCTCGATCCCAGATTTTGGACGTGTATTTCAGAATTGAAAATTTGGAAAAACTAGCATGCATTGATTGAATCAATAAGTTGGATCCAGAGTGCTAACTTTTTTCTTTATAAGGTTGGGTGATGTTAAACTTGGATGGATGGTGCTATAATTTTCTTATAGAATTTGCGATGGTAACTTCAACAACCTTCACAATAATGTGAGGGTAAGAAATCCTATCCTGATAATTTTATTTTATGGAATTTT
>NW_027021262.1:0-5000 GCF_036884655.1 Musa acuminata AAA Group | reverse complement strand
TCAAAAGGAGTGAAATTGTAAAAGGGCAGTTGGCCTTCGCCTATTGAAGGAAGGCCTCTAGTTGACGTCGGTGACCTCGTCGGTGGAGGAAGCCAAAAGTGGAGTAGGTCAAGACTGACCGAACCACTCTAAATCTCTGGTCTGCTTTTATTTTGAGCACTTTATCATTACTGCAAACCTCCTACATAGCTACTGCTCTCTGCGCTTTTACGAACAAGTTTCTAAGTTCTGATCCTTCCGAATCTGCATTCAGACGTAAATCGGTGTTTTCATACGATCTTTACATTGCAGTTTACATTTACGTTTTGATTCTATTTATAACTGCAAACTGTCTTCTGCGCTTTGACGAATGAGTTTCTTTGCAGTTTACGTTTACGTTTTGATTCTATTTATAACTACAAACTGTCTTCTGCGCTTTTACGAACGAGTTTCTTTGCAGTTTACGTTTACGTTTTGATTCCATTTATAACTGCAAACTGCGCTTAGACGCAATCTGAGCTTAGACGTAAACTGCGCTTAGACACAAACTGTGTTTAGACGCAAACTGCGCTTAGACGCAATCTGCACTTAGACGCAAACTGCGCTTAGACGTAAACTACGTTTAGACGCAATCTGAGCTTAGATGCAATATGCATTTAGACACAAACTGCATTTAGACGCAAACTGCATTTAGACGCAAATTGCGCTTAGACGCAAACTGTGTTTAGTCGTAAACATCACTTAATCATAAGTAATCTTAGAATCGGCTTTTGCATCAAAATAGTTTTTATCGAACGAACGCAGCTTTCGTTTTTAATCGCTGAAAGATTTCCGCTGCACTAATTCACCCCCCCCCCCCCTCTTAGTGCTCTCGATCCTAACAATTGGTATCAGAGCCCGGTTAACTCTCAAACGGATTAAAACCCAAGAGAGATGGCTTACGCCGGAAACCAAGAGGGCCATTCCATTACACGTCCACCCATGTTTAATGGGACGGACTACACCTATTGGAAGACCCGAATGGGGATCATTCTTATTTCTATGGACGCTGAACTCTGGAATCTTGTCGAGAATGGTTTTTCAAAGTCTTCTCTTCCAATGATCGATTGGAACGATTCGGAGAAGAAGGATTTCGTTCTTAATGCAAAGGCTATGAATGCCTTATTTTACGCACTTGATAAAAACGAGTTTAATCGTGTTTCGATTTGTGAAACTGCATTTGATATTTGGCACACACTCGAAGTGACTCATGAAGGCACAAGTAGAGTGAAAGAGTCAAAAATCAATCTTTTGTTACACTCTTTCGAACTTTTTCGGATGAAACCGAGTGAGACTATTGGCGACATGTTTACCCGTTTCACGGATGTTGTCAACGGTCTAAAAGGACTCGGAAAAAGTTTTTCGGATTTTGAGCTCGTAAATAAGATTCTAAGATCCCTTCCTAAGAGTTGGGATCCTAAAGTCACTGCTATTCAAGAGGCAAAAGATCTAAACAACTTCCCTCTTGAAGAACTAATTGAGTCATTAATGACCTACGAGATGACTTGCAAAGCTCATGAAGAGCAAGAAGACATCCTTCCAAAGAACAGGAAGGATATGGCACTTAGAACTTTGGAAGATCACTTGAAAGAAAACTCAAGTGATGAGGACTGTGATGATGACTTGGCACTTCTAACAAGAAAATTTAAAAAATTCATTAAAAGAAACAAGTTTAAGAATGACACTAAAAGTAAACTTGAACCCAAGAAAGACCAAGTTATTTGCTATGAGTGCAAAAAGCCGGGACACTACAAGAGTGATTGTCCCCAAGCCAAAAAGAGAACAACAAAAAAGAAGGCGCTCAAAGCAACATGGGATGATTCGAGCGCGTCTGAAGAAGAGGAGTCCAACACCGAGCAAGTTGCTCATTACGCCTTAATGGCCATCGGAGAGGAGGTAACGAATTTATTAGATGCTGATTTATCTTTCGATAAATTATTAATTGCCTTCAATGACTTATTTGATGAATGCAAGATTATGAATAGAAAATACAAATTGCTGAAAAAGGAGCATGATAGTCTTACTTGTGATTTTGATAAGTTAAAAATTGAATATCATGATAGTTTAAATTCATGTATCAAATGTCATGATCTATAAACTCTCCAAAAAGAAAACCAGCTACTTAAGGACACCTTGAAGAAATTCGAGGTTGGTAGCAAGTCATTGAACATGATCCTTGGAAACAAGGGTCATATTCCAAAAAGAAGTGGATTTGGATTTGTGAGAAGTCCTCACCTAAATCCAACCACCTTTATAAAAGGCCCAATCTTACATGTTCAACACCAAGCAAAATGTAACTTTTGTTGCAAAATTGGACACAAGACGCATTATTGTCCATTCAAGAAAATTAGTCCAAACTGATAGAAGATAAGATTTCCCCAACTTGATATAGGATAAGATTTCCCCAATTATATGAGGAAATCTCTCTATTCTGTTTATTCTGTTGAGGGAAATTCTTCCTCCTAATCTGTATAAATAGGAGAGGGAACATGTTAATAGATTCAAGCTAAAGCTATTTCATTTCTACAATAAAGCTTCTTCAATTATTGTTCTTATCTTCTATTATTTCTATCATGGTATCAGAGCCGCTTGCCTAGAGCAAGTTCTCTTCTCGCTGCCAATTCATCATTGGTGTTGCCACTCTACGCCAACGTCTGTTCCCTTCCGCTACGGCATCTTTAGTGCTGCTCATCAGCACTGCCCTACCTTTCTTCCTCGTTGTAGCTATTTTCCTTCCTCTTCTGCTACAGCTTCCTCTTCTGCTACAGCTTCCTCCTCTGTTGCAGTTTCCTCCTTTGCTGTAGTAGCATCACTGCAACATTGTTGTAGATTTCTTCTCTATCGTCGCAGCCGTCGTAATCGCAACCACGACCAACGTCGTTGAGAAAAGCGAAGCTTCGCTCTTGCCTTCAGCCAGCGACCAACATCGCTGAGAAAAGTGAAGCTTCACCCTTCGGCCAGCGACCAACGCCGTTGCATTCCTAAGAGGCTCCGTGGTCAATCCTCATCTTCCTCACCGCGGTAGTCTTCGCTGATCTGCCAACATTCGGCAGACTTAAGGAGAATGAAGGGAACGCCTGTGCCATCACAGCAACAGCAATCGCAGTAGCAGCAGCAGCGATCTACACTTATCTTACTCATGAAGCCTCTCGCTTGTAAACAATTCTTTGCATCGATACAAGATTGGTATCCTTGTCAGGAGCACCATCTTGCGGGGGCATGATAGAAGATAAGATTTTCCTAACTATATGAGGAAATTTCTCATTCTGTTGAGGAAAATCCTCTATTCTGTTAGGGAAATCCTTCCTCCTAATTTGTATAAATAGGAGAGGGAACATGTTAATAGATTTAAGCTAAAGCTATTTCATTTCTACAATAAAGCTTCTTCAATTATTGTTCTTATCTTCTATTATTTCTATCATGGTATCAGAGCCGCTTGCCTAGAGTGTTGCCACTCTGCGCCAACGTCCGTTCTCTTCCGCTACGGCATCTCTAGTGCTGCTCATCAGCACTACCCCATCTTTCTTCCTCGTTGTAGCTATTTTCCTTCCTCTTCTACTACAGCTTCCTCCTCTGTTGCAGTTTCCTCCTTTGCTGTAGTAGCATCACTGCAACATTGCTGTAGATTTCTTGCTTCGCTCTTGCCTTCGGCCAGCGACCAACGTCGCTGAGAAAAGTGAAGCTTCACCCTTCGGCCAGCGACCAACGCCGTTGCATTTCTAAGAGGCTCCGTGGTCAATCCTCATCTTCCTCACCGCGGTAGTCTTCACTAATCTGTCAACATTTGGCAGACTTAAGGAGAATGAAGGGAACGCCTGTGCCATCATAGCAACAGCAATTGCAGCAGCAGCAGCAGCGATCTACACTTATCTTACTCACGAAGCCTCACTTATCTTACTCACGAAGCCTCTTGCTTTAAACCATTTTTTGCACCATCCAAGATTGGTATCCTTGTTAGGAGCACCATCTTGCGGGGGCATGATAGAAGATAAGATTTCCCCAACTTGATATAGGATAAGATTTCCCCAATTATATGAGGAAATCTCTCTATTCTGTTTATTCTGTTGAGGGAAATTCTTCCTCCTAATCTGTATAAATAGGAGAGGGAACATGTTAATAGATTCAAGCTAAAGCTATTTCATTTCTACAATAAAGCTTCTTCAATTATTGTTCTTATCTTCTATTATTTCTATCACAAACAAATTGATTTGGGTTCCTAAAGGAACCATGATAAACTCTATGCAATATGATAAACAATTTAGATCTATTATTGAGGCACCCAAAAGCAAATGGGTATCTAAAAATCATCCTTTCTTGTAGAAACCCACACCATCGCAAGCTAGAAGCAAGAGATGGTACCTTGATAGTGGATGCTCAAGGCATATGACCGGAGATCCATCTCAATTCTCTAAGCTCACTAGCATAGACGAAGGCTATGTTACCTTCGGAGACAACAACAAGGGTAAAATCATTGGCAAAGGAACCATAGGTAACAAATCCAACTTCTTTATTGAAGATGTTTTGTTAGTTGATGGTTTAAAACATAACCTCTTGAGCATTAGTCAATTATGTGACAAAGGATACACTGTCAAATTCGAATCTAATGCTTGCATCATTGAAAAACCACATAAGAACATGTCTATGATTGCATTAAAACAAAATAACGTATACACTATTAACATCAATGATTTATGTGATGAAATATGTTTTGCGATTATGAATGAGGATGCTTGGCTATGGCATAGAAGATTAGGTCATGCTAGCATGAAACTAATCACTCAAATATCGTCTAGAGAACTTGTAAGAGGAATTCCTCATATCAAGTTCATCAAAGATAATGTATGTGATGCTTGCCAATTAGGTAAACAAATTAAGGGTAGTTTCAAAGCTAAGAATCAAATAAGCACCTCTAGGCCCTTTCAATTGATCCATATGGATTTATTCGGACCAATCTCTACATCGAGTCTTGGAGGTAGCAAGTA
>NW_027021261.1:116160-157352 GCF_036884655.1 Musa acuminata AAA Group | reverse complement strand
ATAAAGAAGATAGAGAAGGCTAAGATTGTATTCGCAAGTGCCATATAAGATTTGGAATATTTAAATATTATCTTGATCACATGATATTTTACACGTTAATGATTTTCATATCATAATATTTTTATTTAAACAATTAAGGAGTCATAGATTTTCTATTGATGAGATATTTTGATATAATATATTTATGAATAATGATTAAGAATTTTTTAATATATTTTATTAAAAATTAAAAAAAATCAGATTATAAATATACATGATTTATCAATAAATATTATTTGTGTGATCTTATGGCGTAAGTTATCTGATAATTTAATTGTTGCATACCATATGATTTATTAAAGTTTTGAGTAATAATATGATAAAATGAAAAAAAAAAATCATATGGTATAGTAACCTGACAATATGGAATGTTGTGTACTGATTGGTTAATTATATATTATTCTTGATACTTAACCCTATCTGTATTTGAAAAACTTATATCAGGATTTCTAAAATTTTGAGAGTGAAATAAATAATTTTATTTGTCTTGACATCGTCTACTGACAAAAAATACAACACATAGATACTGTATGCTAGTTCGTTATAAAAGTAATATGTAAAAAACTAATTTTAATATTTATTTTATTTTTTATATATAAAAAATATTAAAATTATAGAAATATTAAAATTATCTTTTTATCCATCATTTTCGTATCGATCCAATATGTCACGTGTTATGTTTTTAAGATAAATAATATTATTTATGTTTTAGAATTATAAGAATTCTAATATGTGATACTAATAGAATTCAAATATATGAAATAAAAGGATAAAAAGATAATCTATAATTAATCTATGGAAATTGCATGGCAATCAATACAAGAAAAGGTTCGATACAATAGATGACGAGAGAGAGAGAGAGAGAGAGAGAGAGAGGAGGAGGAGGAGGAACCTACATGCAGCAGGCGAAGAAGAGAAGAGGAAAGAAAAAAAAAAGTAAAAAGAACTAAAAGAATTTATTATTCATAAAAATATTTAAAGTAAATAATGAGAAGAAAATATATGATCATTCATCACATTAACATTTTATAGTTTTGCATCCATATATGATTATTAACTTATAATTTTTATATTCTTTAGGAAAGAAAGAATGATTTGTGATTAATTTTGGTTTTGTATGATTAATTTGTTTTCAAATCTTAAGAAGTATTTGAAAGTGTTTATTTAAAAGTATATGATTTGTAAGTATTAATTGAAATATCTGCTCATTTATGACATATGTGATTGTTCAAAAGTCTAATAATTTTTAGAGTAATTAGTTCTAAAAATATTATATGTTGATATTTAGATTTAATATATATATATATATATATATATATATATACTTTTAAAGAGTTACTCAAATAAGTGTTAATTATATGATATTGTGTGACATCACTCATCTATTTAGTATGGGTTTGATACATACAAAAGTTCAATACTAAAGTTAAATCTTATTTGATGAAAAGTATAAGACGTACTATTAGATTATATAGTCCTATTTAATTAGGTAAGATATATTATAGATATAATTAGATTTTGATTATGGTTATTAGTCAATAGAAAAGAAGTCCATATTAAAGTAGGATTCCTTAGGAGATTGATGGGAAGAACTCTCCTAATAATTTATCATAGACCCTTTGCTCTCGCCTATAAATAAACAGGACCTCTAGGGGTTAAGTGTGTATCAGAGTGCATCTGAGTAGCATCTCAGCAATTGAGAGATTAAGGTTTTTCTCTAAATCTCTCTCTTCCTTAATCCCCTAATCCAGAAGAGAAAGATCTAGTTCTCTTTGCATATCCTTATAGATTGATATTTCAGATTCAAAGATGAAGTGCTTATAGAGTTTATTTTTCTGAATAACAAGAAAGGTACGCATCGTAATATTGTTAGATTCAATTTATTTGATTTTAATCTTGGCATAAAAGTTTTTTCATGTTATATGATTACAGATTTTATGCTAATACTTACAGGATGTATATATGAAGTTCAATTTTGTGTACTCAATAGGCAGATTAATTTATGTGACTTGGGATTTTTTTGAATTTTGGACTTACTTTTATTAATGGTATTGTTTGAATTCAAATACCATAATCAATTCAGCATGTAATTGAATTTGTTGAACACCATTGTAGACAAATATATTATTTAAAGTAATATATTTTTATTTATCTCTATATTATGTAATACTATAAAAACTAATATGACAAAATAATGCTTAATCTTTGATTTATCGATTGTGAATATCAACATTTTCTCGAAAGACATTAGTCATTTTTATGTTTACCATGCTATGTTTAAGTTTATAAAACAAGGAAATGTTCTGATAATTGAATCAGATATAAATATATCCTATTATCATAATAATATTTTTTTTTTGGAAATAAACTTATTAGAACCTTTGCTTTGAAATTATCCACGTCGCAAGTCGTCTGTATAACGATGGGCTGGACACGTGTCAACATCTAGTTGTCCTGTTACGTTGATGCAACCAAAGAACGGCAGCGCACACATCCGTACGATGCTTGGTTCCTGTGTCGACCCGTGAACCCGCAGGTACCGACGTGGCAGTCTCTGAGAGGGAAACCCGACCGTTGGGTGGGCCCCGCCGCGTGCAGTCTCCGGCTTCGTCCTCGACTGGGATTTGCTTCCCGTCGCAATCCGCCCCGTCTTCTTCCCCGTGCAGTCACTCCAACGTTCCTAAGCATAAAAACACCCAAGCCATGCACGCTACCTTACAGAAAACACTAAACGCCATGCTTCCAGCCTCATCCCATCCTCCACTTTTCTCCGTGGAGAGACGACCGTTGCCATTCCCCCTCTCCCTTTAGCTGAAAAGTCACTACAAAGCAAAAGGATACTCCTGCCAAAGGCTCCAACCTTTTCCCCTCGTAGCCTCCTTGTTGTCCCTGTCCTCACGGTATGTGTGTGTGCAAGAGAGGAAGAGAGAAGATGTCATCAGGTCACATGATGGGTTACTGTTGTGGTCTTGAGGTTTTCCTCAGACAATAAAATAAACCAGTTGCAGTGAAGGTACCATTCCCATGCCTAGGGCTGTGTTACGATCATTGTGCAGTGGCCTGCATGTTCCTCTCCAGTCCCTACGTGTTGTCGTTATTCTCTCCCCAAGGCCTCCATTGCGACCTCCCAGCTCGGATCACTACCGTTGGCCCGACAACTACTACGACTAGTACTTATACTCGATACTGTCGTTCTTCTTATAACCTTCCTCCTCTCATCACGCGGTTCTTGATCTTATTATAGCCCCAGACACACACGCACACCTGCATCGCCACCATTAGTTCCATTGTCGCAGATCGATCTTTCGTCTGTCCTTTGAGTTGCTTGCGGTTCCCACTGGAATCGCAACTTGAAGGCTCTCCGTCTCTCTATTCTCTCTTCATTAATTGCGTTGCACTTGTTAGCATTTGGATTGGCCATGGAGTCTCTAAGATTTTTCTTCTTGTTTCTCTACCTCTTTGTGTCAGTGCACTGCAGTGCGTGTGAGCTCAATTCCACCAAGCCGCACCGGCACAAATGGTTCGAGCCCACCAGCCAGCACACCATCGTGGTGGACGCCAATGGCTCCGGCGACTTCTTGTCTGTCCAAGAGGCCGTCGACTCCGTCCCGGAGAACAACACCAAGCGTGTCATCATTCACATCCATGCTGGTTGCTACATGTAAGTAACTCTTCTTCTTCTTCTTCTTCTCCTTCTCCTCCTCCTCCTTAAATGTTGATTGTTCCTCTTTGGTGTTTGCAGAGAGAAGGTAGTGGTGCCGGCGACGAAGCCGTACGTGACGTTCCAAGGGGCCGGCAGAAACGTTACGGTGATCGAGTGGCACGACCGGGCCAGCGATCGAGGACCCAACGGGCAACAACTACGGACTTATAATACGGCTTCTGTGACTGTTTTTGCTAACCATTTCAGTGCTAAGAACATTAGCTTCAAGGTGAGTGATCGATTCATTCAGAGGTCTCGAACATGGCCTGTCAGCTCAACAAGCTATCCAAGGAGCAAGTCCTCATGGCCGATGAAACCAGAAACAAGAGCAATTTGAGTAGATAAAGTGGCTAATGAGGTTTGGAATGGCAGAACACGGCTCCAGCACCGATGCCGGGCATGGAAGGATGGCAAGCTGCAGCATTCCGCATCTCAGGCGACAAGGCGTACTTCTTCGGCTGCGGCTTCTACGGCGCGCAGGACACCCTCTGCGACGACGCGGGGCGACACTACTTCAAGGATTGCTACATCGAGGGATCCATCGACTTCATCTTCGGCAATGGCAGATCCATGTACAAGGTAAGGAATCGAAGCAGCTCTCTCTCTACCTATTCCCCTCCTGTGGTCAAAACGCATCCGGTTCTGAGCAGGATTGTCAACTCCACTCGATCGCAAATCGGTTTGGATCCGTCGCAGCTCAGGACAGGAACAGCCCGTGCGAAAGAACTGGATTCGCCTTCGTGAACTGCCGAGTGACAGGCTCAGGCAAGCTCTACGTGGGGCGAGCCATGGGGCAGTACTCGAGGATCGTCTTCGCTTACACCTACTTCGACGACGTGGTCGCGCCGGGCGGGTGGGACGACTGGAATCACAACAGCAACAAGAACAAGTAAGTGAACCCCTCCATCTTCTCTACTCCTATAAATGATCATAGTAGAAAGTGATCATCTGTTGCCTGATCTGTTCTTCCTCTGTTCATCGCAGGACGGCGTTCTTCGGCGTCTATAGATGCTACGGTCCCGGTGCAGCAGCAGTGCGTGGTGTTTCGTGGGCTCGAGAGCTCGATTTCGAGACGGCACGGCCGTTCCTCGTCAAAAGTTTCGTGAACGGAAGACATTGGCTCGGCCCTTCCGACCCCTGAGCTGAAACAGACAAACTCTTCAAACAATGGCTCACACACTCTTCAAACAATATCTCACACATTTGTAATCTCCATACAGCAAAACATAGAAGTTGATGCCATCATACCAGCAAATTATTTCATTATTTCTTCTGATCATTCCATCATTCATATTTGTATTCGAACCACGCAATAAGTGGCAAGCATGTATTTCTTGGAATAATATAGTGAGAGTTTGATGTTTACCCAAGTGATCCCAAAGCAAAGTTGACACAATATTAAACCATAAATTGTCTTTTACACGCTTTACAATTTAGCTGATTGCCCATACAAACAATCAGAAGAACAAGTTGTTCCCCACATTGTCATTTTTATGAACAACGACAATGCTGTTTATTTGTGATTCAGAAGAAATTATTTAGCGTCTGATCCGACTCATCTTCTCGTAAACCTTAACAACAATTTCTGTATAGAAACTTGCATCCACATGTTTTTAATTTAAAAGAATGTATCCAAGGACTGCGATTGTGCCTCTGTAAGCATACTAAACTCTTCAGGGAAACTCTTCCATGATCAGTAAGCTGTTGGGTCCTGCGTCATATATATCATCTGTTGCCACCAGCTTATTAGGCATGTATGGATATACAAGACAGCCACACATCAAAGCTCAACCTGATGAAGGTCATCACCCATTTTAACCCAATTAAGCTGCAGAGATGAATTGCTCCAGCAATCATCATGGACAAAGGTCATCTTCAGAGGAGTTCACTCCAGCCATTGTAGGCATGAAAATGGTGTTGTACTTTCCACTCCATGATGGTGCCGGTGAACCATTAGAGAATGAGCCTTTGTTATTTTGTAGCACTGCTGCTGCACCCTTTTTAGAGAAGGTGTTAGTATCCATGCCAGGAGAATGTTGCACAGTTACAGGTATCGGTGGCGATGATGATAAAAATGATGCTTCCTTATCTACTGTAGTAGAAGATTCAGAAACCAACAAAGCTCCTAAAGTGCTTTCTCCTGCTGTAACATCACAAGTTGCAGGCGTGCCAGGAGCAAAAAATGTGGCACCAACTGCTGGCTTAACAGATGGAGTAGAGGGTGACCGGAATGAATTTGTGAAGACCCCTCCATCCTTGTTGAATGTGTCGACGTATCTAGAAAAGAGACCAAATTAACATAATTTTTGCCACAATTAACAGTATATAATTCCTTGTAGTAAAAGTGAGAAACCCACCTAGATCTTACACCCATTCTGTTGCGGGCTGAGAATTGGTTTGGGCCAGGCGATATGGGTGGGATCCCTGAAGCATGTTGTAATGGACTAAGATAACTGGTTTCCAGTATTCCATTAGCATTGTGAGTTGGGCTCTTAAAGGCACTATTGGTGTCATTGACAGAAATCCCATTTTGGTGGGCAACTGTGGTTGGAGGAGGTGGTAAATAAGCTTCTTCAGGTTGAGGTTCAACACCCTCTTCCACCCATCTCTTGAGTTTTTCATCATAAAAAAATTTGTTTCTTTCACCCAATTTTGCCTTCATTCACAATTGAAAAGGTAAGATGTGGTTTAAATAAATATACAAGTCCTGCTCTTTCAAAATTGTGAGGCATCAGAAAATGTACCTGGCATTCTGAACGAGATCTCGAGACCCACCCTACAGTCCTCTGAAAAATCTGAGAACCAAAACGGCCTAGACGCGATGAAGCTTTGCTCTCTGAGTCAGGTGAGATTGAATCCACAGATTTGTCCTGAATGAAGTAGTAGAAAGCTCACAATATAATTCCACAAACTCAAAATGGAACATGGTCAAGAATGTAGTATAAACATTTACAATAAAGTTTGTGTTACTGTAAAAAAATTGCTGAAGGAAAGAATCTACCTGCTTTAAGGCTTTGCCAAAATCTGGCTCTGATGCACTTCTGCTGTGCATAGTCCTGCTATTTATTGCCCAATCATTCAAGTTTTCTTGGGAACTTGACGGAATTAAGGATGACATGGCCATTGTGGATTGACTGTTAGCTACTTTTGGGGCAACAGAATTATATTCTTTGCCATTTGTGCCACTCTGAGGCATTGGCGTGGTACCAATCATGCGGTGGATGGATCTATCAATTGACGTAAATAATTTACCAACAAGTTTTGCAGGGTCCAAATTTGTGCTATACCCAGCCTGAAAAAGTAATAATGAATATAAATCAAGGGAAACAAACTGGAGATTATTATGGGTAGTAAACAGTGGATTGGGAAATTGTACCTGCAGATGCATTCGCAAGCGATCCTCTAGAGATGAAAATAGTGATCTCCACATCTCAATAACAGGTGTGCGACTAGAACTTTTCAGCAGCTTCAAGGACGCCTGGCAATACCTACATTGGACAAATACCAGCTCAGGAAAATTCATCAAGAAAAGAACTAATTACAGTGTCACCAACCTCAAAGAATCAGAAACGTTCCCAACTTCTGCAAGCATGTAAGCATATACAAGCTTATATGGTTGAAATGGTAACAAGATGAACTGGGAATTCCCAAGCACCTTTGAATATTCATATAACTCTGTCCTCTGCAAGAAAATTTGTTATGTTCAATTGTTTAAGATTTAAAACATCTAAGACAAAAATCTTATCAAACATATTTCAGAATATGCCAGCTTCCATCTAAAAGTCAACAATAGACCTTAGTTTCAAAATAGATTAAAGTAGGCAAAAGGTCACATATGAAGAAGTAAAGTTGAGAAGAAATCAAACATCAAGATAAAGCATCATTTTCACATCTTTAGACCCTAACAAAATTTCGAAATACCCCAGGAAGGGAGGCAGAGCTGGGGGAAGAGATAGAATTATTAGAATCCCTAATATATAAAATCTGCATATGCAGAAAAAGGAGAGTTTAAGCCATAGTGGGGGTCCCACCAGAACCTTTTATATCAACAAAGTGGACAGTAGATTAACATGGGACTATGCATACAGATGCTATTTGCAGAAGCGTTTACTGACCCAGCATAGATAATCACTAGATTAGTTTCTTCACATCCGACATCAACATATAGCTTCATTTGGAAAAAAGATAAAGAAAAGGAAAAAGGCAAGTTTACCGGTTTACTTGTCATAGATTACAAACATTTAGAAGCATACGATCGCATATAATCACTATAACAAACTAACTCACAAACCATTACGTATGCTTAAAATCATCAGCCACATCAGTAGAAACAGGATGCAATCACAATAAAACAGGATAGGGTTCTATATCATTTGGTTAACTTTATGACCATAAAGATTATCACAAAACATTATCAAAGAAAAAACCCACAAAATACTACATAGAATCCACCAAAACTAATGATGAAAGAAAATGGGCACAACCTGGATAGCATCAGGACTGGCATATGTGCGAGGATGCTTCCAGTGATCTGCACCAAGAAGGCACATTCTTGCACTGTCAGAGTATGACTCAAAGTTAGCTTCGGCAACCAAGTAGCAGATGTGTGCAGCAGCTATCTGTATCAAAGGTACAGAGAATATTAAACATAGAAAAAAGTTAAGATCCTTAGCTAGATTTAATCAAGGATAAAATACTAAATACAAACCTTTCCTTTTTCCCTCCACAAACAATCTCCAAGATGAAGTATTACCAATTCATCATCTTTTGTTCTATTTGCGGTAATAATAGCTAGATGTTTTTCCCAGTCATCAAGCATTCCATTGGAAAGGACCTGTATTATATTGGTGACATCAGAAATCACATATACAATCTAAACAAAGAAGAGAGTTGCTCAAAATAAGTTTTACATCTTGCTTAAACATTGAGTCGAGACATGAAGTGCTTAGTCACTTTCTAGAAAAGTATCTGATTTATTGTCACCTTCATAGACTGTTCTGGTGCATTATCAGAAGTGGGAAAACTACTATCTGAGGAGTTCTTGAAAGAAAATACATCTGCAGGTTGTCCAGCAATAAGCAAGTATAATGTCCTCAAAGGTGATCCAGATATGAACTGATGATTAGCCATTTGCTTGACAGTTTCAACATAAAACTGCAAGTAATCAACCAAAACATTAACTTAAAGGAAATGGAAGCTCTTTGAAAAACATTGGAACCATTATCAGTTTAGCAAAATAAAATGTCAAATACCTTCTCGCCAAGCTGTGCTGCAAGAATAAGAGCAAGTCCCCACAACTGGCCTGCTTGTGCACATTGAAGAGCCTCCTTCCTTCTACCAAAAACAAGAAGATTCTGCACTGCAATGGCAGTTCCCTGATCAAGTGGCAGAAAGTTTTATTATATAATGTGTCAATAAAAACATTGAAAATATAAAATTTTACCTGTATATCACCTTCAGTAGGCAGGTACTGCATGCAGTCTGTGATAGAGCCATACTGCACCGAAGAAGTACCATTCTTGCTAACAGATGCAAAAAGATTAGTAATGGCAGATGCTGGACCATCGGTGTCCTATTCAGAAAAAGAAAATGTTAGCACATTGAATTCCTCATTATGAAACATAATATATTAATCCATGAGGGACCTAGATAGATCCACTTAGGCAACATGGATTATTTTGTATAAAAAGGTAAATTTTATTTGCAGTGCGTTTCACAGGCTAATAACTGCCATTTGCTACCTGTAGAGGCCAAAGTAATGATAAAGAAAATAAATAGTATCCTGATGTCTAAAACTAGCCTCTTGACTATATTAATATTTTGTTATGGAGGTGTATGACGATAAGCATTTCCAATTCCTTCCTCACCATATGATGTCCTCTAAAATCCTCTATTAAAACTAAAATCTTAAAGTATCCCTATTAGTTATCAATTTCTTGTGACGTATGCACCTTTTATGTTCCCTAATACATGGCAGCTCAAAACTAACATGTCAAGACACCATCTTGATCAAAACAATAAAAGTCTTTAAGTTTAACTAGATTAGTGTGAAAAAGATGCCTAGAGCTTCCTGTTAGTTCTGAAAAGATCACAGCACAAAGATCAATGAAGTGATGACCAGCATCAAGTCATCAACGGATTGAATGAGTGGCAGGTAGTAAGGAAGAAAGAAATCTTTACATAAAATACATCAGTAACCAATAAATCTACTTCTATGCAACCGAATGAGTATATATAATCCAACATGTTAAGTTTTCTGCATGATCAGGAAAATATCTGCAACAAGATCTCCTCATGGTCCTCTAGAACTGCAACCAAGGTAGAATGAGTATGTAGCTTGATGAGGTGGATATGGCTATATTACAAAGTTGGAAAAAGAAGAAACAAATAGCTGGAGTAAGAGGCTGTAGAGGTTAACAAAGGTATGAAAGATAAGAAGCATCCAGAGCAGATAATTTTATTCTTTATCATAAACCATGTAAGGTAATGAATGCTAACTTTTAAAGTAGTTATACAAATATAACTCAAGAAGATCACTCCTTATGCATACGTTTCTACAGCTCAAGACATGATAACTCCCGCCATAATCATAGGAATAGAAGAATATGCCACAGCCAATAAATATCACTTCTAGTAGCCCAAACACCATCAGTGGCTCAATACAGGAATGTGTCCTAATTAACAGCATATAACCTGTATTGAGTTTGCGGATATTATGCATAAGTAACAATAAATGTTTATGCACAGAAAAGTCTGAGGAACCAGTTGTTTCACATTGAGATATTTAAATATGTTGAATAAATGGCTAGTAAGTGACTGATTTATGCAATAATGGGATATTTTCTCTAGGGGAATTTCTAAAACTTCAACCACAACCCCAGCGAGATAAAGTACGTCAGTTTCCTCCTCTTAAGTAAACTTAGTGAAACTAATTGAACAAGCAGAAGCATGGCTTCACTAACTATGCTTCCACTGAGCTTTATCATCTAAATATGTAGATCCTAGAAAGACACAATAAGATTGGTTAATTGGCAGCCTACATTGTCAGTTTTTGCATTTGCATAAACTGCAACCTTAATACTTTGCTTCCAGAAATCAATCATCAAAATGATTTACTATGGATATTGCTTATACAGGTGCAAAAGAATTTACAAGAAAACCAGCAAAATGCATCTCATGGAGCATTATGAAACATGAATTTGGCAGAAAAATATCAAGTTCATAATCGGAAGTTGCATTAACTAGATACAATTAAAGTACAAAAAGATGAGCTTAAGAAGACCAATCAAATATTTACCTCAACTGATGGGTCAGAACTGAAAGGAGATCGAAGTTTCCCATAATGTTGACATAATATTTTCAGCAATGAAAGAAGCAACCTATGCAGTTCTCCTTCAGTAGCATCAACCAAGGAATGTGCTATTTTGTCATCTATCCATTTGTTCACATCCTTTGCTGAGGCATTGCCACCTATAAGTGGACCAGGAAAAGATTGCTGGCACAATGCATGGAAATAACCACATTTAGTAGTTATGGTGGTTGAATCATCAGTTTTCTTCATCAAAATATCCATTAAACCCAGAATGGAGATTGAACCCCCGATGGAATCCTTTATGAAAGAGATCAAAGCATCAGTTTCAAAAACAGGATCAAAAGACTTTATGTTGCTATCGTAGACTCAGAGCAACAAAGAACTGACATGATTTCTGTCAAACTCTTAAATTCTAAAATTCAATCAGAAAAGTTAACAGAGTAAGTTATCAGAGCTACCTTCCTTCCATAATCCAAGTTTGAGCCACAACAGCTTGCATCTTTGATGAGAATGAGTTTACCACCAAAACCAAAAGCAACCAAAGGATGCGGAGGACGCCCAGCTGAAGATCTGCCTTCATTTAGAGCATAAGAAAAACTAGAACATGGTGGACTTTCATAGCTCATTGATCGCTGAGAATGGTAGGTTGCCATTTGATTGCCTTGATGCCCATGAGATAAGTATGCCTGGAAGCTTTGGTCAACTTTTGGCTGATTAACATGGTCCATATTCTTTGCAGGCAGAAAGTTCTGGAGCCTTGTTGCACCATTACTACTGCCGTAATCATAATTTGACAGTGGTTCCAGGTCCCTAGTACCTACTTGGACATCCATACAGTTTGCTGCATGACCCATTGTGTTATATAAGTTTATTTTCTGTCGATTGTCATTGAAATCAGGGATGCCCTCGTCCACTGGTTCAGGTTGTTGCATGTTTTCTTCAACAGACTTACTCCTAGAGCCATCCCAGTGAATTCCCATAACCTGGCTGTAGTGGCCATGTATAGTACCAGTTGTTGCCTGAACGGCCGGAGTGTAAGATTGAAGTGTGTGCCACTGCTGGATGTTAGTGTCATAGTACCATCCAGGATATTGAGGATCTAACACCACATTAGGTGGATATTCAGTGCTACCATAAGAGTCCTGATTCCAGTTGGAAACATAACCAGTGGAGCTATCCTCAGCTGTTTCTGCCACCACCGAGTTAGCAGACTGTTGATAGTAAGAAACCTCTGAACTCTGGTCCATAATAATTCCATTACCAGCAGCCAAAACTTTGTCTTGATCATGTTGTTGTTCATTCATTGCATTGCTGTTTTCTGGTTCAGCAGTTGTTGCTGCATCATAATCATTAATTTGATACCACTGACCAGTGCTAACATCGAACTTCCAACCGGGATAGAGACTCTCCCAGTATTGAGCTTCATTCACATCTGGAGTTTGTTCACTCGGCAAGCTATAACACTGAGAATCTTGTTGTTCAATGGACTCGAAGTATGAGCATGCATCAGCGGCTGAATTGTCTGCAGAACTACACTTTTGGTCAACTTCAGCTTCGAGCTTGTTGCCGCACTCACCCACATTCTCCGTCGAGAAGTTTGTGTAGGATCCAAATCCATCTGAATCAAACTGCGGCGGATCAACTCTGAACGCACTCCATTGCACCTCCTTTACAGCCGTCTCCTTTGATCCAGTGTTCTTCCCCAGCGACGAACCTGGAGATCCGAACTCCGATCTGGTCTCCGTCGAACCTCCAGATGCGACCACATTGTCACGAGCTGGTAATGGTGCCGATGCCACAACCTCTTGTTGCTCGTCCTTGGAATCAAAGGTTTCAACTTCCACCCTAGAGGTAAATGAATCAGTTGATATGGGAATTGCACTGCTTTCCACCACCAAGGATCTGGGTTTGGGAGATCCGGGCCACTGCGTGACCCCATTTTCTTGACGGTTTCCATCTGTCGCTGCCAATCCAGAAACCCCCAGCCTCGAGTCCTCCAATGGAAGACCGACATCATCGATGCTCATATTAGAAAAGGCCATTTCGGTGGTTGCCTGCTCGGAAACAGATCCAGCAAAAACCAAATCATCATTATTGACGAGGTTGTCGAAGAAGTCCTCATCGGTTTGATCCGCCAACGAGAACGGAGGAGGAGAGGCCATCGGATACAAGAAACAAACACCGACGAGCTAAGGATCCCCTCCTCCTCAACAAAAAGGAAGCATTCACCTCAACAACCCTCAGATCTATTCAACTCCCATCACCACCTCCACAAATTCATCAAGCTAAAGCTCCCAACTTTTCAGCCATTATAGGTTCCTCGGAGGGAATCGGGGCCAAAGGCACAAATTAACCAAGATCCGGCGTGCGTCGTCGTTCTTACGGATTGGAAAAAGAAATCCACGAGAGAAGACACAAGAAAAAAAAAAAGCAGAAATGGAAGGTGGAAATTGGGCGACGGAGAGGAACGGAGAGTTACCAACGACGGTGAGGATTGCAGCGAATCGATCAAAGCAGCTTGGAATCGACGAGAGTGGGAGCAGCAAAAGACTGTGGTTTGGAAGCAGCCGGCATCCCACCACCCCTACGGAGCTTCTCTTATACGCGTTCGCTCTTTGATATTTTATTTTTGTCTTCTTTTTATTTACCCGCCAAAGAGGGGGGAAAAAGGGATTTCCTAAAATAAAAACATGAGTTTTTTTCTGTTACTTTTAACCTGCGGTTTGGCAGTTCCTTATTTTTTGGGATTTTTTTCCTGAAATTTGTATTCCTTAAAATGTAAAAAACATAAATTACTAAATTAAAAGAAATGTTACATTATCCTGATCTCGAATTATTAAGGATATAAAATGCATAAATAACATCCCATATCTCATCTACTTACCTAAACTTGTAGATGTAATGATATTAATCAAGATGTATTGTGTCCAAATCTTCTCAGAATAAGGTTATCCGAATATGTTAGTCAGTAAAGTATATATCAAGCCATCAAGTACTTTAAATTTAATATATATATATATATATATAATTTGTATTAAAAATTAGTTTGTTTGAGTTAAAAATAAGAATATTTTTTATAAAAAAAAATATAAATTGGAGTTTCAAATTATACTTAACTAATATAAGTTGATGGAGATTAACTATAATAATATATATGCAAGATTTTAGGGTTTTGGGGGATATTATATGCACATACTAATGTTGGTTTAAGAGCGTAATTTCAATCAAAGTCTTTTTTTAAGGAATTAATTGATTTCATGTAAACTAATTTTTATGTTTGGATACATTAAGTGCTTTCAGTATATTTTTCTTTTCTTTTCCATCTTTAAATTGAGGACTTATAAGGGGAAATATAAAAAATTGAGAAAGAAATATAAAATTGTAAAATCTAATACTTTCCTCATATAAAGTCTTTGTTGAAGGTCAATATTTCATATATATATGGTTATCCTCACCAAGCCATGGGTTGAATAAAGGGACTAGCATGCATTATGATTCAAGATTCTTTAGACTTGGAGCTATCATACTATATCTTTTGCTTCCAAGATCTTTAATGATTCTCTATTACAGTCACTTGAGAATATAATCTTATATATATATATATATATATATGTATATTGAAGTTAAATCTGCACAAAAGCAAAGGAGAAAAGACTTGAGGTGGATGAACATCCACTGCAAATAAAGATCTGCTTGTCCACCTACAATCTACAAATTATCATCACAGCTACTGCCTTCCTCATGTAACTGTGTACTCTTCTTGCATAAAAAGGCAGGGGAAGTGAAAAAGGTAGAGAGCAAAAGTGAAGCACTTGATCATCATCATCATCTTCCAAGCCTCGATACTTCATTTTGCCAAGTGATAATGACACATTATTAACAAATGCTTCTTAATTATAAACATCATAATGACACACAAATGCTTCTTAATTGAGTTATAACAGGCAGCTGTGGTCTCTGGAAGTGCAGCAATCACAGTTGAAACCACAGCAATTTGATGGACAACACTGGCGCAAATGTGAAGGATTTCCATCTCCTTTGATAAATCTTTTTACCTCACTGTGCATGCAAGAAACGTCACCATGATGGCTTCCCCTGATCACCAATCAAATCAGTCAACTCTGTGGATGCCGAATACTAATTGTTCTATGAATTCTCTCACATCTTCTGACAGGAATAGCTTTCTGTGGAACGAAGAACCTAATTTCATCTCTATGCAGCCTTCTAGTACTTTTCGTTGCCATTGATCTGCATGCGTCGACTCTTTCCCGATGAGACAACAGAGCACTGCAGTAAATCTCTGTGGCAGCTTCTCTGTTTAGATGTCGAATCTGTACCTTAGCATGAGTGCTGCATGGAAGTAATCCGTATTTAATGTCTCGGTGTTTGATAGCTAGAGGTCTTTGCCCTGTTTAAGCGTCAAACCTACTCGAGCCCATGGATTTCAAGTCAAGGATGCACGAGGCCATCTTAAGCAACATGGAGACCATGGATTTCCTACCTAAAGGAAATAAATTTCTCGTAGTTATATTGTTCAGATTATCTTGTTTTGTCCCTGCAAGTAGAGATCCATCTTATGCTGTTACGATTGAGATTCCCGGTGCAAGTGAGACGGGAAGAAAGGAAGAGAAGGAGCTGAGCCAGTAACCTGCAGTAGTGAGCAGCTATTTGAGTTGTTCCTTTGGCCATTCCAATGCTCGCTTGAAAGTTGTGTGAAGAGTGGAAAGCCCGCAACCCCACACTCAACTCTCTCTCTCTCTCTCTCTCTCTCTCCCTCTGCCCCAGTCGACAACAGCCAACCTATCTCATGATACATGTTATTCTTCTCGCCCTCCTACTTTATTCCTTTGCCACCCTCACGCGCATCATGTACACTCCAAGCTGTCCTTTAATCGCTCACGTAATTGTGGTAGAAGCATCTGCAGGAAATATAAAACAGTTCGATGCTTTTGTTGCGAGAAGCAAAAACATGCCATGGAAACTGGCAACGACGGGTAGGTGTTTTCTTTGGTATAGCAAGAGTTTCCAATGCTCCACCAAATAGCTTCTGCGGGATCCGGTTCAATTTCTTCTTGTTCCGGTTCGAACCGCCTACAAAGTGTGCAATTGGACCCAAACCGAACCGCGCACTTCGATCGAAGCCGCTCTTCGCGCAGCCCAGACCAGGAGGAGTAACGCGCAGAGAAAGCTTCGCGAAAGGATGAGAGCTCGAAGAAGGGAAAGGGTGAAGAAAAGCTTCTGCATTCCTCCCCTGTTTGAGGGCAATATCAACAACATAATCAAATCACCAGCTTTATCCAGTGTTAGACTGGAAGAGGAGGAGTTGAAGCTTCTTAGTTTATCTCAAAACTTCGACACTTTTTGTGTTTCTGTGTCTTTAGGCTTAGTTTGCTCTCTCTTTGTGCTGTGGGTAGAGAGAGAGAGTGCTTAGATTGCATGCTTGCCACACGTTGAGGTAGGGAAAGGAACTTCAGTATCGGAAATGGCGGATAGCTCAACGTCGTCGTCCGCTGGCGCCGGCAGGTTAAGGTCGATAAGGCCGAAGCTGCGGACGTAGTTGGTGACGGCGGGGACAGGGGAGGTGCTCGACGGCGATTTGTTGGTGACAGAGGACACAAAGTGCGACCTCTTGTGGCCGCCGAGAGCTTGGCCGGAGCTGAAGACTCTGAAGCAAAAGGGGCACTCGTAGACTCTGGCATCGGAATTGGTGTCGACGCCGTCGGTCGAGCTGGCGACACGGCGTTCCACGGCCGGGACACAGCCGTTTATTCTCTTGTGGCTCGCCCGGTGGCCGCCGAGCGCTTGGTACGACCGGAACACCTTCTTGCACGCGTCGCACTGGTGCCGACTCCTTCCCCTCCGGAGCGGGGGCCGCGATCGGGCGGCGGCCCAGGAGTCGCGGGAGAGCATCATCAGGCAGAGGGCGACGTCCTCGTCGGGGGTCGCCTGCGAGACGGAGCTCGCCGGCTCCGCATCCGGTTGATCCGGCAAAAGGGCAGTGGCCCCAAGGCGGCGCTTCTTCGTTCGGAGGCGACGGGCGCGTGGTGACTCCGTCTCGCTCTCCGAGTCTGGAACGACGACGCAGGGGCCAGCTGGCTCGTCGGCGGCGAAGGAAGAAGAGGAGGAAGAGGAGAACTCTGAGTCCACGAGCCGGAAGTTCTTCCGGAGGTTCACCCGGAGGCCATAAGAGAGTCCCACCTCCACCGCCTCCTCCTCTTCCACGTCGCCCTCCGCCGCAGCATGACCAGAGGAGACGGAGGAGTGGGAATCTCCAGGGCGGCACGACCTCGACCGAGGGGCTGTGGAGGTGACGTGAGAGCGCATGTGACGGCCAAGAGCGTAGCCGTCGGAGAAGCGGCCGAAGCAGACGTTGCAAGTGCGCCCGTCCATCGAAGCAAACAGTAGAGGAGCACCGGAGATCAACCTAAACTGGGAAGCTCTTCTTCTTCACAGAGGACGAGGAGAAGGCAAGTGTTGAAGAAGAGAGGGAGCTAAAACAGTGCAGGGTGACAAGCATTCCTCCACCACCTCACCACAAGAAGAGAAGGAAAAGGAGAGAGATGAAATGAAAAGAGGAAGAGAGAGAACAAGTGGAGTGTATCTTTCGGCATTTGGAAGTCAAGACACGGAGGGAAGGCATTAAAGACATTATGGGAACCGCATCTGCACGGTTGCATGCATCTTTCTTATCCCCTCTCCCTCCACTGTGTTTGCGACGACGGTGCACGAAACATGGGAAAGTTATCAAGGGTTCCTCCGGAATCAAATGCCATACCCATCCCTTTCTTAGTACTAAACCAACAAATGTTAATTACTTCATGTAAGTGTACATTATTTTTCTTTCTAAAAACATTGGGCAATTTAGTTTCCCCTCATATAAGTGTATATATTGCATTATAATTAATTTCCACTTTCTACTGTAAGCTAATGTTGACTTGAAATTATAAATTACATCACTGTTCTTTAAAGCGGATATGGTCAAATATAAGCAGTTACAATTAATTATGCAGCAGCTCAAAGTCAAAACTACTGTGATGACAACATCTCATCTCTTCTCTGAGTTCCAATTTATGGAGCTGCAATTTGTGATTTGTATTTAACTCAAACAAACTGAATTTGTAGTTGGAATTGGAATCAGATCAATTCTAATAGAATCGTCAGAAAAATAAATAAATAACAAAGCAAAATATAATTTGGTGGAGTCTCTTTTCGAGTTGGGTGGGTGGATGGGTGGGTCCATCGAATTTTAAGAACATATGGGTGAGACAAGTCCGGAGGACGATAACCATCAAACTGTATATGTCTAACCGGAAACTAACTGAGATCTAAACCCAATAAATTCGTGAATCCAACATGAGAAGCACACGTAGGTTATCGAGTCGAGTCTCAAATCCATAAACATGATGGGGTGTATTGAGTTGACACATTTGTTCCCATAGTGATAACGGGGAGGGGGGGAACACATGCGTGTATACGCAACTAAGAAGAATACGCAGACCAGTCCTTCATGATCATGTCGGCAACGAGTACGACATAAGAGTGCCATCAGATTGCGGTAGCTGATCACTTTCTTGACTTCAAAGACGAGCGGTCGTCACATGTTGGGTTGGACTCGGAAGCCTTCTTCAAGTGGAGTTTTCTCGTGGAATTGAAGTGTGTTGTCTTCCACACTGTGGCCATGGAGCTCTGTTGTCTTCTAAGGAAATGGCGTTCGAGAAAAGGGAAGCTGAGACAAGGCGATGGATGCCGAAAGAGAGAGGAAAAGTAGAACATATATGACTAGAAGATTTAGGAGAGAGGACGATAAAGAGAGAAATTAATCAACTCTTTGACCATGCAAATGGCTTAAAGATCATCCTGATGTCAAAGCCAACTGAAGTGAGATGTTGACTTGGTCTAAATTTGATTACCTGCACATACACTATTATAGATTGAATATAAGCTCAAAAACTTATAGATTGAATATTATCAGCATAATGATGTCAAAACTTATATCATTTTATAATTTTGTTATTAATAATATATTGTATATTTTCACTCATTTAAAGATAATGATAATATATTTATCATTGCTTTTTAAAAAAATCATATTATTAAATTTTGATGATGAAATAGTCCATTAATCCAAATAGATGCATGATCACGATGATGTCAATAGCTCTCAATCAAACTAACCAAGCTGAATGACCTTTAGAAGCCTTCTATTTGATCCTAAAAGGCTAACTGATCTCCATCTTGATTCTCAAATGTCTATTGTAGAATCTTTTGAAGCCTCAAAGATCTATTTGATCCTAAAAAGTCCACTTACTTCGATCTCGATCATGATCAAACTCATATTAGGGTAGCCTTTACTCAAATAAGGGCAATCATCAAACAAAAGGGGTATAGTAGTCCTTCAAGGAAAGTCCTAGCCGCTAGCATCCTATAAGAAAAGTCTTTAAATCCTAAAGAGAACCAAAAGAAGTCTCTTGCAAACCTCAACCTACTATAACTTTTTCAACTTAAAAAATAAGAAGAGAACGAGGAGAATAGAGATGGGGAGGGTTATATATAAGTTCCAATAGTCAAAGCTTTGCATCAAAGCTTCATCTGTTGGCAATTCAAACCTCAGAAAGAGACTTCAACGATAAAAAAGGAGAAGATCAAAACTGATCGTGACACACAAACTATCGAGAGCATCTATGTGTTGTCCAAAGACAATCTATGTTCTTATACATCCATGAGCTTTCTATCACGTTTTAAGGTCATAGTTTTAAGTTTGGTGGTTAGCACTTTAGCTTTACAAGCAATATGGTTGTTTTCTTTTGGTTTTATACTTAGTTTTTCTGCTATATTTTTCTTCTTTATTAAAACTTCTATCCGAAAAGTGATATCGGTTGACAGATCATCGAACCCGAACCTTATATAGATCAAGTGATATCAGAACAACATTCTTATAGATGATAACTATAAAACAATGATACAAAACTTTTAAAGAAGAGCTACAGGAGTTGGAGTCTAAGCCACACTCACTACAAGGAAGAAACATCGATGAGATGGTAGCCAACCATCCAACAATTTTGGCTAGCATTATTGCCTAGATGGCGATAATTGGCCCAGCATATGAAGACCGTCAAGAGCTAGATGCAAGCCAAAAATAATCCTATAGCTAAAGATAAATAAGCAAATAGTGTCACAGCAAAAGAGAGAGAGAGTCGTTTCTATCTAAGACATGCAACTACGAAGAAAATGTTACTGAATAGAACATCACAATAAGAACTCGACCCCATCACATCAAGGCTCATATCAACATACGTTCCTACGATGGCTCAATCAACACTAAGGTATTAGACTCATGGATAGATCAACTTAATATTTATTTTGATCTATATTATTATAACAATGAGGATAGGGTGATGCTTATCGACTCAAGCTAATTGAACACATGCTCGTATGGTAGAAAGCCTATCTTCAAACTAATAGCGATGAAGGCATGTCATGAACATAATTCAAAAGGCTTATACTAGAATAATTCTACCATATAGAGTATATCAAAAAAAGATGAAGGAAGTGACATTAACTACACCAAAGAAGGGACTATTTCATGCATGAATACACCATCAAGTTTTGACAACAAGTGGTGATACTCAAAATTTTTCTTAACAATCACTTGACGATGATGAAATACACCCATTGGCCTCTATGAACAGATTCATGCAGAATGGAGTCCCATCAGATTATATATTTTTTAGATCACTAATAATATGACAATGGTAATCGAGAGAATGAACCACACCTGTACTAAGAAGCTTGCGGATAAGGCTAAAGGGAGCTACCAAAAGAACTCTTCCCAAAATAATAGTCGAAGAACGATCAAATATGAATTTGAGTCTATTGCTAATGTCTATACTGAAGGTTATAGCTCAAATCCAACTCTCGATCTAGAAATTCAAAAAGAATTATTCACTCTTAAGATCTAAGTGAAACAAGAGGTCATTGATGTGATCGTTAATTTCAAAAGCCAAAAGAACCTTATCTCAATGAGCTTAGTCAAGAAGCTCGACATAGATACGACATCGCATCTGCACCCGTATCATCTTGGATGGCTTTATGATGATGTGGAGACAAAGATCAACCAACAATTCAAGATTCACTTTGCCATTACAAAGGAATTCATCAATGAGGTGATCGTGTGATATGGTTCCACTTGATATATATCAAGTTAATTTTGGAATCTCTATTTATGAGATCGAAATGTCATTTACTTTCACTAACCCTAGAAGTATAAACTCTAGAAGGATGGAAGGAAATTCTTGTCACAGGAGATGAGATTGGTTCAACGGAAGACTTGATATTCATCGGCCAAGGAAAGAGGATGGTGAATGCTCATCGAAAGCTTATGGCTCTCACTTCTACATGCAAGGCCTTCCAACATAATGAAAGAAGAGTAGAAGCCAAAAGGGGTAATAGTAACCTCAAAGCCCGAAGAAGTCCAATAAAGCCCTCGAGTCGATAAAGAACCCTATCAAAACAGTGCATAAATATGACATGGTCAGGTAAAATGACACCAACCACATCGACGAACCAAAATAAAATATTCAACCTATAGATGGAGAGAGAAAAAATTACTAAACAAGATTCAATGGGGTATCAATCGCCTAATTGAGAGAGTTATGACTAAGGAGGATCTCAATAGCTCTTAATCAAACTGGCTAAGCTCTATTGAAGGGGCTCTTGAAGTTTCAAAGTCCTATTTGGTTATGAAAATACCATTTATTTTAATCTAAATCTTGATTGGACTCAAATTAGGATAGCCCTTACTCAAATAGAAGTAGCTACTAATGAAAGTGCAATATCCAAGGAAAGTCTTTAAACCTTAAGGATTAAAGAGAATCAAAAGAAGTCCCTTGCAAAGCCTAGTCGACCCTAGCTTTTCTAATCCTGTAAGAGAGGAGAGAGGAGAAAAGAGAGAGAGGGTTTTGCACAGCTACAACCCATCTTCTAGCCACAACCTTCTTATTCAATGTTCCAAAGGCCAAAGATCTACATCAAAACTTCATCCAACTACTATGAGAAATCCCCAAAGCCTACTGCTTGCTACCTGCTACATACTACCTACTGTTTAAACCTCATGAGGAGGTTCTAGTAGCAAAAGAGAAGGAGGAGATCAAAATCAACCATGATATATAAATTGTTGAGAACATCTAAGATTCTTTAACATTTCCGATTAACATGGATGAAAAAACTCAACTTACTCATATTTAATGATTATCATTAACTAATTTAAAATTATAAATACATAAAGCATGAATTAACTAAAATATCACTTACAATAATATGGTAGTTTCAAGGAGTAATGATAATTAACTAATAGAATATAGGGTGAATTCTCGTAAAAACCTTATAACTTTAAGAAATTTTTAAAAGTTTTCACATAGCTCACCTTTTCTCAAAATAATCATTTTGTCCCCATTGTCTACCACCATCGTCCCTAGCCATGCCTTCACTCACTAGTCACCTCTCTCGTTGTAGCTGACCCATCTAGTGATGGAGACACAACAATCCTCGTCGGATCAGTGATGGAGGTATAGCCTCTACTGTCTCTCCATAGTCAACGATGGAGGTTACATGCAAAGTTCACTCTCATCGCCCTCGCTTGTGGTTGATAACGACAGGGGATTGCGAGCAATGGCGAGGGCACACCTCCTCTTTCCTCACCGATAATCGATGGTGAGAAGGTTGCCTCGTCCCTCCATGACTGGTGACAAAGGTTGTGGGCATGGATGGGCTGCCTCCTTTCCTCCTCTGCAGAGTGTCATTATCATTAGGTCCAGTGGGATTCGATAGGGGTTGCTGCACCTATGTCATTGGGTGGGGGGGATGTGTTAGTTGTTCTTATTGATGATGACATTACATGCCAACCATCGAGGGTTATTGCGCCTTTGTTGCTGCGCATTCGATAGGGGTTGCTGCACCTATGTTGTTGGGTGGGTTGTGGAGGTTGTGCCTCTATCACTAAGCAAGTATGGTGAAGAGATCCACTCAAAAATAGGGGTGGCCAACGAACGGAGGTGGTGGTGGGTCCGATGAAGGTAAGATAAAATGATCTTTTGTAGGGCATTCTACCAAAAAAAAATTCAAAGTTGGAATCCTTTATTAAAAATTCTTAAAGTTACAAGTTTTTTTTCAGAAATTCGAAATACAATATATATATATATATATATGCTAAAATTAAATCTTAGAAGAATTATAAAAAAAGCCACTAAATTTGGAGGATGTCTATATGTACAATTTTGCCTTTTATTTATTTATTTATTATCCTTTTCTTTGTTCCAAATCGTTTTGAAGCCGTTCGGCGGATCCCAACGGCTCTAACGGCGCTTTATATATTTCGAGAATTCCCCGTTGCACTTTGGTGCTCTTCACTTCTTTCATATTCCGTATTTCCGCTTTTCCCACTTCCCTCGTCGGCTCCCCTGACGCGTCTCCTTGTGTTCCTCCTCCCGTGTATCGTTCTAGCAGAGAGCCCCCATGGTCGACTCTAGGGTTTTCGTCGAGCAGCGAGGGAACCCCGCAAGATCCGAAGCGGGGATCGTCTCAAGAATCCTCCTTGAGAATTTCATGCGCCGCCGCTGGCTCGAGAGATCGAATTCGGGGATTGGGTCAACTATATTGCCTGCCAGAATGGGAGTACGCGTTGATTGCAACCTCTCTCCCTTTCTTTTTTTCTTGAATTCCTTTGTGCATTAAAGGGAATAGGGTTTGTTCTGTAGGTGGAATGGGTGCGACGATGACACTCCTATGTAAGCTAGGGCGTTCTCTTTGAAAGATTCCATGAAGATGGGATGCAGGTATACTTCATACCCTGTTCCAAATCTTTAATGCGTCATTGACAAACTTACCCCCCTTTTATCGATTTCTTGTGCTGATTTCTGGCGTGCATTTTGTTTTCTTGATGTCGGTTCTCTGTCTCTTGTCTTGTTTGTTTCTTTGTTGAGTGCGGAGTATGTGATTTAGATGTCATATTTTATTAGTAATGTAGTCATTTTGATATCCCGTTGCTTGGATGAATGATGACGCGCTTATCGCTGCAAGTTGTAGCTTTGATTGGAAAATTAAAAATTTTAAACAGCTAAGTAGATAGGCTTTCCGTCGAGTCTTCAATCTTTCTGTTACTGCAATCCAGATAATGTCTGTACTGATTAACAATACTAGTTAATTTTTTCCCCTTAATTGTTTCTTGTGTGTTCTTAATATTCTATTTCTGCCTCTTTTTCATCCAACTTGCTTGATCTTAGAGGAATTTTATTATCAGTCTCTTGATCTCAGGCTTGCATATCAATAATTCACCGAGTTTTCACTTGGTCTATTTGTGCTGATGAGATTACTAGAAACAGTCATATATGGCTATATATGTCTAAAATCTGGACAAAGAAATGGAGCATAATGATATAGTTTAGATCCAATTAGGTACTGAATTTCTATTTATTCTATCTATGCCTCTTCTTGATCCATATTATTTGGTCTCAGGGAATTTTATTATTATTATCTTGATCTCAGGCTTGAAGATCAAGAATTCTTTGAGTTTTCACTTAGTCTATTTGTGCCGATGAGATTACTAGAAACAGTCATTCATGGCTATAGATGTCTAAAATTTGGACAAAGAAATGGAACATAATGATATAGTTTAGATCCAATTAGGTATTGAAGAAAAACCTAGCACAATTACATGGTGACATTGCCCATAACATAATTTATTGTGTTTGCCACATGGTACTTCTTGTTATGGTACACTACCATGACAAATTTTATTTTTGCTAAAGAAAATTCTTTTCATGTTAGAACATTTTTTTTTTCCAATTTAAGATTGGAATTCCATTGCAGTCTAGATGTAATGATGTGAAAGGTTCATTGTTAGTTCTCTTAAACTTACATGTCTCCTTTGATAGAAAACGAAAGAAAAGAAAACAGAAGAACATTTTCTTTCCTGCTGTCTGGTTTAAAAAAATCAAGAAGAAATCCACAGTTTTTTTCTCCCAAATTTATTTGATTTTCCTACAGTTGTTGATTCTCCTAAACTTTGTAAACAGATATGATTTTCATATGTTTTTGTATTCCTTTTGCATATCTAAGTTCTTGTTTTCTTGATATGTTGTTGCACAATCAGATGATCAGAAAGTGATCCTGGCAAAATCAAATTAGAAAGAATCTAGATAACTAAGAATGTGCCCTATTGGCTTTGTTGAATAAAAAATTATCCCTTCCCCAGCAGCCTTTTTCCTCCGTTATATTTGGTTATGTACCTGATAAGCTTCCATTTAATCTGTGTTTTCTAGGATGCTATGACCTGGAACCAGTTTTGTAGGATGCTATGAGCTGGATGTTCATCTTCGAAACTCCTATAGATTTTGGGATGGCTAAAGGCTGAGTAGATATTCATCACTAAAGGAGTCCACTCCAATCAGAGTTGAAGTTACTAGTGGAATCATTTTTTTCACTCAGCCATTGAGCACTGGACCAACCTAAACTCGTTCGACCCATAAATGTGTCCACTGTTTTGATGGCTGCACCTCGGGGTTGAGTGTTTTCTTGACCTAAATAAAATATGAGAAGATTAAAAAGCTTTTGCTAGCCTAAACAGGCAACAACCACATTAATGATTGTTAAACCTCATAATGGTGCTCATTTAGTCCTTGTTCTTGTCGACCAATATCATGTTCTTCCATCGTGTATTATTTGCAAGTTTTGTTGATTCCATCTGACTTCATTGTCATGGATTCTGTTCCCCAGGGTGAAAGGAAAAAAATCGGTGCACTCAATTTCCAGGGTAATTTACCACCGCAGAGCTACTCACGATCCTCTCAATATTTATTCTCATGTCAGGTAAGTCGTGGCCTTACTCTCATGTCATGTGGTCGCAATATGTCTGTCTGTCTTTAGCTTGTCCAGTTGACTCGGTGACATTGAAGTACCCACCTGTTCTTAACAAGATGTGATTTAATGCATCCGTCGTCAACAAAACTCAACGGGTGGCGCAAAGTGGCTCCTCCCTCATTTGAAATAAATTTTGGGATCGTGCCCTTGCAATTCAAAATCCCAGGCATGGGCATGAAACAGTTGGCACGTCATTTGTTTGTGTGTCCATGTACAGTCGTCCTCGTCCCCAAAGCGAAAGGGCGGCCAAGGGGATTCGAGCCTTTTCTTACTGAAACCCCGAATAATTAGTATTAAAATTAATCACTTCGCACATCAATCATCAATCCTCCACTCAACATGCATATTTAGTATTAAAATTAGATAATCTAATTATATATGTACTTATCCATGTGGTTAACATCGTTTTTTGTTTCATTGTCTGCTTTAGTTAAAAGGAGTGGGGGGAAGTCCAAAAGGCAGCGGAAAGAGAGCGTGATTTCAACACAAATCCATGCCGTCCGTTCGGCATAGTCAATCCAACCTTAGGGTGTTCCGGTAATTATCTCCGACCAAATGTCCAAAGTCATAGTCTTATGTTTTGGTGATGGAGAAATAATATGATTATTATATACAATTTTTATGCTATATATTTATTTATTTATTTATTTTAAATTTTTTAATATTTTTAAAATATCATTTTGTAATTGAACATAAATAATCACTTCTTCTTTTTTTTTTCTCCTCCTTAGAGGACAATATAAGGGATGATAAGTGAGGTCAACACGATGATCAACATCAATGAGCATGGGTTTGGAAGCGATGATCGATGATAGATATGAATTGGGAGTTATAGATAAAAAAAATTGATGTCGAAGATAAAAAGGTCGATAGGTAACGATTGAAAAAGATATAGATAAAAAAGGATAAAATTAAAATTAGAGGAGTTCTAAAAGTAAAATATTATTTAATTAATTTTTTAAAATATAAGTAATAAAATATTAATAATAAATAAATAAATATTATTTTTAAATTTTTAGAAAAATTGAATAATAAAAAGACTCTACATAATAAGGTTCATTAATAAATACATAAAAGAAAGACGGGCTCGGCTTTGACGCTCCCCGGAAGCTGCAGACCGTCAACAAACAAAGTCCCGCCACATAACAACAAGAACTAAAACCGTTGCAGGAATTTTTTTTGTTCCACCGGTCTCCAGTGACCCTCCTGCGTGGGTCCCCGCACGGGCATCCTGCATAACCTGGCGGGTGAGCCACGAATGGGTCACGAAGTGTTGTGTTTTGTTTGTTCTGCCCGAATTAGATGCGTGCATATATATTTTTTCTCTTTTTTGTTTTTTTTGCTTAATTCCATGTCCTCCCGTCCCGACCGACTAAGCTCATGAGAAGAACAAGGCGCTTCTGCGCGTCTATTTCTCCCCGTGGAGATCAAAGTCGTGTTTAATTAAGTCGGAGCGTGAAACATTTTGCCACCGAGTTCCCTCCCTCCCTCCCTCTTCTGAAGAGATGTATATCGTTCACTTTCTATAGAGAGAGGAAACCAGATGCTTTGAACGGAAGGTAGGGGAAACGAACAGCAGCACGCGCCCCTTTGGCACATAGATAAGATGGCGATTCAGAGGGGAAGCACCCTGCTCCCCGCCGCGGCCTCCGCAGTCTCTCGCCGGAACCCTTGATGTACTATGCCCACTACCACAACCGCCTGAGGAGCTGGCCTAACACTTGGTTCGCTGCCGCCGCCGTTGACAAACCCCTCAAGCATGTGGTCTTCAAGATGCAGCTCAGTGACCAAACCCCTACCATAGAAGATCCCGCGCCGCGGCAGCGGCACGGCGGCGACGGCGGCGGCGGCGGCGGCGCCGACCTCACCGCGCTGTTCTCCGACAAGCTCCTCCTCCGCATCCTCGCTGCCGTACCGGACCCCCTCCGCCTCCCCGCCTCCCTCGTCTGCAAGCGATGGCTCCGCCTCGTCGGCCGCCTGCGCCACTCCCTTACCCTCCTCGACTGGTCCTTCCTCGACCGCGGCCGCCTCTTCCTCCGCTTCCCCGACCTCGCTGAGCTCGACCTCGTCCCTGGCTCCTTCGCGTCCCCTTCGTCCGTAGCTGCCAGGGGCCGCGTCCTGCTTTCCTGGGGTCCTTTCTCTGTCACGGTCGACACCAACGCCGACTCTCCTGTAGGTGAGTGCTGCTTCCTCGACCCGGACGTCATCGATCGCGGCCTCGAGACCGTCGCCCGCAGCTGCCCTGGCCTTCGGAAGCTCTCCCTCGTCGCCAGTGACTCGGAGGCCGGCCTCATGGCGATCGCTGGAGGGTGCGACACTATGCAGGAGCTGGAGCTCCATCGGTGTTCCGACCTAGCCCTCCGCTCCATCTTCGCCTTCAAGAACCTCCAGATACTGCGGCTGGTGGGATCCGTTGACGGGCTCTACTGCGGGCCTCGCGTCACCGACATTGGGCTCACCATACTGGCCCATGGGTGCAAGCGGCTGGTGAAGCTGGAGCTCAGTGGGTGTGAGGGTAGCTACGACGGGATCTCTGCCATAGGGCGGTGCTGCATGATGCTTGAGGAATTGACGATCTCCGACCACCGGATGGACGATGGTTGGCTGGCGGCATTATCCTTCTGCGGAAACCTGAAGACTCTGAGAATGCAGAGCTGTAGGAGGATAGATGCTGATCCAGGGCCATCGGAGCACCTCGGGACATGCCCGGCCGTCGAGACGCTGCAGATGCACCGGTGCCAGCTGCGGGATAAAAGAAGCTTACAAGCACTGTTTATGGTGTGCGAGGCAGTTAGGGATGTTGTGTTTGAACATTGTTGGGGGTTGGACAACAACATGTTCGCGCTTGTGAGCATTTGCAGGTATGTATGTTTCTTAGATTTACCCCCTAATTTGCTGTCATTTTATGATAGTAATTGTTGCCATTTCTTCGTTTTAGCATTTGCAGGTATGCATGTTTCTCTATGTTTCTTGTATTTACCCCCTAATTTTCAGTCGTTTTATGATAGTAATTGCTGCCATTTCTTGGGTTTGATGATGTAGTAATTGCTGCCATTTCTTGGGTTTGATGATGTAGTAATTGCTGCCATTTCTTGGTTTTGATGATGTGCCGGAAACTGTATGGTTCCATAGTCATAGAAAAGCACATTACAGAAGCTGAAGATCAAATTTGGTCCAAGTTATAACTTCACTCCTAGACTATTTTTCCTGGACCGCTCAGCTAACTTTGCCACTGAGGAAACTTCAAGTTTCTGATGTTTGCAATTGCCAGCAGATTGGCAGCCAGTCATGGTTAAGGCACACAGGCTGCCAATCTCCTTTATGATCAGTGCAGCACAATGTGCACCTTTTGGTGTTGTTGCCAGGGAGCTACCATATGAAGCTTGCTGCAACACAACTCATCGTCGGAGTTTAATTGCCTGTTGGTGACTATTTGTTATGTCGCCTATACTGTAGCGGTAACAGTCATCATCCTGAATCACTTTTTATTTTGATTTCTCAGTTCATCAGATCTTTATAAGTCAATCTTAGTCTTTGTCCACGTCCAAATACTAAGTCGGCTTTGATACCAAATGTCACGACTCGACTGACCAAAATGTTTAAGCTGGAGTTATCATAGTACACTCATCATATCCTTATAAGTCAATATTAATTTTTATCCATTTCCGATGTGAGATTAATTGGGGGTGTTACATAGGGCTTCTATCGATTGCTTTTGTAATTACACTTTATCTCATGCAGCTTTAAACTAAGTGTAAGGGAAATTGTTTTCTCCACAGAGATGCAGTTGTAATAGGTTTAAAGTTACATTTTGAACTAAGTCACTGCTCAATGATGTAAGGTTGGAATGGTTGGATAAATAAATCACTTTCAAGTGGTGCCAAATATGGTTTATAATTGTGTGTGTGTATATATAAACACACACACACACACACAAAGTTACTGTATATGGTTTGATGTAACTGAAGAATTTCTAACTCGTCAATTGATTCAATATGTGCATATATGCAGAAACTATATTCAAATATGTGCAGCTTTTTTGTTTAATCCATTTATTTTGAACTTGAAGAGCTGACCCCTTTGGTTGTCTTGATAACTCCACTTGCTTTCTTTTCTGGGTTCGGGGTTAAAAGTAATTGTTATTTGTGTTTCTCCAAGTCCTTACTGTTTCATCAGTTCACATGGCTAGTCCTCACTGGCAGAAACAGAAAAGACAAGTTTAACCACTGAAGTATGTACATGCTGCAAAACTTCTATGGAACCGAATGGATTTGATTTGGCTTGTTTTTAACGTATTTTCTTTTTTTTAAATTTTTTTTGAGATAAGAAATGTACTTTTATGGTGGAATTTGGATGAAGAAACAATACATGTCTACAATTTATGGTGCTTATTATTTTGGGTGGATATTCTTTGAGGAAGAGGTATTTTAAAGTTTGATAATTTTTGTTTTTGAAAAATTTGAATTTAGAAATGATGTATTTCTAAAAGTTTGAAAAATGTTATCAATTGTTTTAGTCATCTGTTTATATTGTATCGAGATCAAAACATTGAAACCGGACAACCAACTAGACCAAGGTGTGTATTTATCGAATTTGCCCAGGAATCAGTCAGACTTGGGCGGTTTTGTTAAGTTTTGGCCAGTTTGAGCTGATCCAGATGAGTACTGGACCATCTTATTTTTGCATTTTAGATTATAGTTAATATTTTCTTTTAATTCTTTGTTTTTGTTGATCACCTTATCACTTTCTCACTATGTTGCATCTTGGTTTATGGAGGCAGATGGACATAGAAATGATTTTGAATGTCTGTTGCTTTTGTAGGTGTGCCATTTTACAATATCTACTTGGGTTTTTTAATACAATATGTCCTATTAAAACTTACAGACACCACTGTGGCCATGGCAGCCATCAATCCATGCAAAAAAAAAAAAAAAAGAAAGGAAAAGGAATCTGTTATCTGCTTATATGATTTTGATGTATGATTGGAAAAATGGCTGTAGCTATTGATACCAGAATCATGCATGAAATCCCAATTTTAGAAGCTGGTGTCTCAGTTTTCTGTGTTCACGTCATCTTATAGCTGCTTTTATGGTTGGTCAGTCTTTTAACTGATAAAAGGTTAGATCTATTTCTTTGGGATGCTACCCTTATAAGATCTGACTATTGCTTATCCTTTTCCTACTTCAATCAATTTATATGGGTGTAATGGCCCACTTCTTATACCATTGATTAGGATTTTTATCTATTCTTTTCACGGAGGGGCAAAGTGGCCCAATGGTTATTTTTATGTGGATAATTGCTTATGATTTGAATTAAATTGCTTAAAATGTTATATTTCTGAAGAGGATTTAATATGTGGCTGATGATGGTTCTAGCGTTAAAATTACGGAACCTATTGTGTAATAGTACATATACCCTTAGTAGCTGGTCCGGTGCAATCAAAAGTCAAAACACTAGTTTTAGTATCTGATTTATGGCTTCATCAGCCAGCTACAGCTTATTTTATGCCTAAAAAGATTGATGTGACATTTATTTGATGCCTGGCTCTTGCTTCTATGTGTATGTGTGGGCGCATATGCATTTGATGCTTGCTAAGTCTGTGTATGTGTTTGTTTTGGTATTGTTTTTCCAAACAGTTATTGCAAGCTATAAAAGACTGATGTCTAAAACATTAAATTTTTTTTCTGTTTGTTCGTCATGAAACACTCAAATGGGCCTCTTGTCGTGTATCTTTGATTTCATTTTATATGTTAATGTTATAGATGGGTTTTCATATGCTCTCTCTGCAGGAGGGTGAAGTTTCTCTCACTGGAAGGATGCTCGCTTGTAACAACTGAAGGTTTCGAGTCGGTAGTTCTATCCTGGATGGATTTGCAGAGACTCACCGTCATCTCGTGCAACAATATAAAGGATGGCGAAGTATCTCCTGCTCTATCAAGCCTGTTCTCAGTCCTCAAAGAGTTAAAGTGGCGACCAGATAGTAAATCTGCCCTTGCAGGGACCGGCATGGCGAAGAAGGGCGCGAGATTTTTCAGAAGGTTGTGAAGTCTCAGATAGTGGTACGTTCATATACCTTCCCTCTCCTCCAAAGGAATAGAAAATTGAACCCAGTGGTCAAGAAGAGGTTGTAGAAGATTTGTGAACCAATTGAGCAGGAAACCTGTGTTTCCAAACTGATACAGAACCATCATTTTGTGGTGTAGCATGCAAAAGTAGTGTTGTACATTTCATGTACACGAGAAGAATGATGAACCAAAGTGCTTCATCGTTAATCATGTATGTGAAGCATCAAAAACTAACTTATAGTGTGTCCTAGCTATCCATGTACAAGGAGAGGATGGTTTTACAGCATCTCAACATACTACACATCAAATTACATATGACTCTATCTTCATTGGTCTCCATCTTGAAGACAACAGCCCAACTCATGGCAAATTGTGTAGGAGAGACTTAACTAGCTAAACTTACAAGCATATTCCCAATATTGAACTGTGCATTACACAGCAGCAGCATTCCATTTGAACTGCAAGCATCAAAGCAGTTTTTAGCGAGAGTTGATCCATTTAACTTTCTGCTGCAAAAGTTAAATAGATCTTCGAGACTTGATCCCAATAAATCCATCACAAGCACACTATAATCACCATCAACACTGAACTATTTCATGTTTGGAATTCCAGCTGCCAAACCAAATAAATAAAAGAAAACAATGAAGATTAAGAAAGTAGAACCAAACAATAATTTTCATTACTTTCTCATTGCAGAATCCTGAAAATTTTCCTGATAAATAGGAAAATGCATAAGAGAAAATATATGCAGGCCATTTCAGGTATTAAGTTATCCAGAGGATTAAATTTATAAACCTCGTTCAAACTACATCAAATTGTAGCTTATACACATACATTAGATGAGACTTCCACCGATGCGAGGACTCAATAGAAAATGAATATTTTTCATACTGAGCAAACATAGTATATTCTTTTTCATCATATAATTATTTTAATTTTTTAAAATTTATTTAAATATTCTAATTATATATATATAATTATAAATATATTTTTTTAATAACAGTTTGACTGTTACTAATCTATGACAGTTTGGCTGTTACTAGACTCATAAAACTTAAAAACCTATATATCTTGCAAATGATAATATAATTCACACATCATTAAGCCTATTGTGTATGGCACTTCCATAGCTACTAATCAAATAAAATTAAAATATATAATTTATAAATAATATTTATTTAACTTATCTTTAGTATTATTTATATAAAACTATTTAATAAAAAATAACTATAATAACTATCAAACATAATCCTTGATTAGCATAATCATATTCAGTCATTGACAACACATGTTTTTCTTGTTTCATGTATGTTGTCAATCCAAAATAAACTAAATTTCTAGAAAAATAAGTGTATTCATGTCCTAAATATTTATTTCAACCCAAAAGTATACGATAGATCTCCTTTGATATAGTTAATAAACATTTATTAATAATAATCTCATTTTCTTTAATACTGTACAGAGGCCTATGTTAATTGGGCCTCCCGGTCGAGCCTAATTACATGGGAACCAATTGGGCCAATCTCAACTGGGAAAGATTTAGGGCAAAATTAAGGACAATTGTGTCAAAATTGGGTTTTGGGTCAAAATTAGGTTGTCACCTCAGCCATTCACGCGCGACTTCACCGCGGTCGACGCCCCGGTGTGCACGGTCAATCACCTCCCCACCGTCTTGGCAGCGACGCTGCACCGTCGTCCGACGCAACTATCGCTGCCGGCATACCCACAGCCAGCGAAGGAACATGGCGAAGAATCCCATCGCCCTCGTCGTCGCCATCTGTGGCCAAGCGTGCAGCCGAGTTCCACCGCCTGAGGCGCTGCTCCGCGGAGCAAAAGAGAAATACCTGACCAGCTCCGCGCCTCGCCTTCTGCGGTGATCGTTCCTGCGACGACTTGTTCCGCGACGCCCCTCTCCCGCCGCGACTTCCGTTCCTTCGACGCCCGCCCCTTCACAGTCCCTCCGTCTCCGCCGTCTGCGGTTTCCACCCGCGTGGCTTGAGATGATGTGCATAGCCTGGAAGCAGGCAAGCAGAAGGATAGGTGCATTGATTCATTGCAAGTAATTTGAATATTAATTTAAAATCTAAAGTAATTATAATATATCTATTTTTTTATGATTTAAGATATTTATATTTTATCAACTCTCATATCACTCGTTAAAAATTTAGAGTAGAAGTAATATTTAGTCAGAATTAAAATATATAATATTATAATTAGGCAATAGTATTGTAACATTATTAATCCGATGTAACAAAGTCATAGATCTATAGAGAGGAGATGGTTTAGAAAGAGAGTTTTAAAGAGCTCTTTTCTATCAAGATAATCTCTAAAATTATTAAGCCACTAATATATCTTATCTTAAATTATTAAATCACATAATTAGATATTTCGAAATTATTTAAAAGTGATATATGTTAAAAAAACATAAGATGTCAAAATGTTATGGTATTAGACGTTTACCCGAGTGAAACAAGACACTCATAAATATTATATTACTTATCATAAAAATTAGTCATATAAATATTCATGTTTTTCTATTAAAATCATCAATAAATATTAGAAAATGATGATACTAATAAATATTATATTACTAATCATAAAAATTAGTCATATAAATATTCATGTTTTTCTACTAGAATCATCAATAAATATTAGAAAACGATGATACTCAGACGATATTAGAGATATCGGTCCATATATACCGGTGTGGATTAGCTTTGTTTGCCAAGAATACATACTTTACAAAATTAATTTAGAGAGTTAATGTATGATAAGTTTTTTATCCTTGTTTGATAATAAATTAAGTGCATCAAAGTTGAGATGTTCATTATCATATCTAGGCATATGCCATCAATTCAACACAAACAACTATAAGTGATAAAAGACAAAATTGATCCCACGATCTTATTATCAAGAATGAGTGAATGAGGGTACAGAATGATTTGAATCCTCAATCTTAGGGAGGGTATACTCTTACTATCAAGTATTTTTCGTTAGTTTGTTTTAATCGGTTAAAGTTTCAGCTAATATTATTAAAGTAATAATATAAATACACAACTCTAATTTAAAAAAAAAATAAACTACGAAAGGTTAATTAAATAATTATATAAAAAAATCAGAAAATAGACGCAGTAACACAAAACGAAGAGAGAATGGGTGAATCAATCGACGCAAATGTTTCACCTACAATGATCGAAACAAAAACCATTTCTGGTTACAGAGCTACCAAATAAAAACTAAATAAGATTAAAAACACAGAGTTATTTACGTGTTCCCAAAAACAAACCCATGGCTGAAGCTGCAGACAGTCAACGATTGAAGGCAGTTTCCACCCACGAGAAAAAGGAAAACGAAAGGCAGCCAAAGACGAACCACTCAGTCAGTCTTCTTCTTCTTCTTCTTCTTCTTCTTCTTCTGTAGAAGAGAAGGGACAAGAGGCAAGAGCAGCAGCAACGTCAAAAATATCATATGGGGAATCATCACCGAGCTCGTTTCACCCTCATGATCTCCTCCATCATCGTCATCATGTTTTGGTTGGCAGCATTACAGCCGGCAGATGCGGACGACGGGTGGCCGATGCCGAGTAGGTGGGTCGACCCAGATCTACTGTTGCCGTCGCTGCCTCAAAGTACTACTCTTCCGAGGCGTTCACTGGAATCATCCACTTGCGGCGATACTTGTCCGGCTCCTGTCTATCAGCCGCAACCTCCTCCAGTGAATCCATCCCCACCCCGACCATAAGCCTCCCAGTGGGCTTCCCGTGCAACGTTGACGTACGTCGATCGAGTATATGCATGTTTCTGTTTTCTCAGCTTGCTTCTGTCTGCAGCAACAAAAATATTCGTTTATGAGATGCTCAAAAGATAAAATTCAAATAAATGATTCAATAAGATGCTCAAAAGATAAAATTACTGTTTATGAGAGAGGTGAAGACATATCTACAATCATGTGTCTTGAGCATCCAGTACCATATCTTTCTTCTATCTTTAGAGTATAAACATATCTACAAAAAATGAGGGTTTACTTTAGGTACCCATTTAGTTTTGGATCTCTAACGAAAAGATCTATCTATTTTAATTAATGACATTAAGCTATTTATGGTTCCTTTAAGAAACCAAACTAATTTGTACGAACTATTATTTTTTAAGTGAATATTTATAAGCATAATAATATCTGCATCTTATTTTTTTCATGAGAATAAAGAGTGCCCTTTCTATTTTTTTTTTCATCCCTAAATCTTGGATTTGGAAGTTGGTAAAGACCCACCCCTTGTCTAGGTCAATTAAACTCATTTCACTTGCGTCAACGAACACGGTTTCTACTCGGAATGAAACTATAACTGGCCATTCTCCACAACAAGCAACAGAAGCTTTCACAAGGACTCCTTGGACCACAGACACACACCTCGCATCACAGAGCCAGTACTCGATCCAGCTTCTTCTCCAACTAGAAATCAATATATTTCAGTACTTCCCGCTTCGTCGCCAACACTCAGTTACTCGTTGGTTCTCGTTTCGGGTGTGACTTAATATTTCGGTTCTGTCCTTGGCTTCCCCGAGTAGTGGTCGACGCTCTTCTGCTCTGGCTGGTAACGAAACTATTTGACTTGACTGAAGCCTTGCATCCTGTGCTGTTGCTTGTTTATTAGTTGTTTGAGTTGGTGCTCAGAAAGCCATTCATTACGCACAGAAAGAATTCAATAAACGAGTCAACTCACCTGACACGTCTCTCCTTTGCCGCCGATTTCTGGCTCCGTGTGCCGTAGCCTTCCGGCGTCACCCGGCAACGGGCAGTTTCTCGCTGCCCAACAAATGCCACTGTTTCTCCCAGCGGTCGAGTCGTTTGTCTATACCGACATCCTCCTTCCAATCCAAGTCCAAGACCCACCGACGGGAGCCACTGCCATCACCATTTAGCATCTCCTCGATAACAATAGTTATCATCAATATGACAATGGGGGATTGCTTTGCAACAAAACATATGCTAAGAGGAGAAGATTGACAGTCTGGTAAAGGATTGTTGATTGTTATGTCATTCAAATCCCACTTGGGTATCTCTCATATTGAACTAAATATTAAATATGTGCTATAAATGGAGAACCTTCAAATAATATAATTATTTATTGATAACTCATTAGCTGTCTTTGTACATCTATCATATGTAATTTATTTAGATAGATAGTCATTTTTCCTTATGACTATATAAAAGATATAATTTTTATTGAGATATAATTTTCAATTAAAGTGTGCTCATACTTCTTCTATACTCAGATGCCAATTGGGTAGGTGATCCCACTGATATACATTCTACTATCATTTTTTTTATTCTTTAATTTTCTAGAGGAGTAAGAAATAAAGCATTATTGTTCCTTCACTATCATGCTCTTGTTGATACTACTATAGAGTTACTTTAGTTAGGTTGGTTTCTTAAAATTTAGGAGTCTTTTCTCAGTCTATACCACAAATTTGTTATGATAATTCTAATATCATTCAAATCACCCATAATAAGCACAAAATATTGAGATTGATTATCATTTTATATGATATCATCTTCAATATGACAACCTTTAACTTTGCTCAATCAATAGATATATTTCAAGCTATTATCTTCACAACAATTTAGCATCTTAGTTTTCATACTTAAGCGGTTTTCTACATCAAAATTTATGAGATTACTTAATAATACTTTATAGGGTATAAAAGTTTCTATGTAAATGGGATCTCATATCCCTATTATGATTATTCCTATAATGAATATATATATATATATATATATATATATATATATATATATATATATATATATATATATATATATATAATATGGCAAGCTCTCTTTGCGCTCTAGGGTCTAACTAAAAACTTTCATATTTCTTGATTTTTCTTGCTTATTCTCTACCAATTGTTTGTTTAGATGAATGATAACTTAATAGCATAATATCCCTCGACTCCTGATCATAGAATAAAGTAAATTGACTGTGAAGAATATAACTCTACTCTGAAGAGCATAACCTAACTCTTGATTGCAAAACTAACTCTATAACTCCTGACAGATCCTAATTCAAAAAGGAATAGTATCCCTTTCAAATTAAAAGATTTGAAGCAGTTCTAGTTTAGTCTTTGAGATTAAAAGCTGGATCAGAAATAGACTAAGCACATGCAAAAGAAGAAGCTGAATCAAATTCAAAAGATAGGGATGCTATGTATTCTATCACTGGTGCACAATAGATTCAATTAAAATCTTTTCTTGCTTCTCTACAAAACACGAAAGATGAAATAAATGATTCAACAAGGTGCTCAAAAGATGAAATTATTGTTTGCAAGAGAGGTGAAGACATATCTACGTGCCTTGAGTATTCACTATCAAAGTATTATTTCTTCCTCCTAGTTTTAGATTGTAAATATATCTATAAGAAATGATGGTTTACTTTAGGTACTCATTTAGCTTTGGATCCCTCATGAAAAAATATATTTATTTTGACTACTGACATTAAGTTATTTATGATTCGTTTAAAAATCCAAATTAATTTTTGTGAACTATAATTTTTAAGTAAACATTTATAAGCATAATATCCGCATCTTATTTTTTCCATGAGAATAAAGAGTGCCCTTTCTTTTTTTTTTTTCATCCCTAAATCTTGGATTTGGAAGTTGGTAAAGACCCACCCCTTGTCTAGGTCAATTAAACTCATTTCACTTGCGTCAACGAACACGGTTTCTACTCGGAATGAAACTATAACCGGCCATTCTCCACAACAAGCAACAGAAGCTTTCACAAGGACTCCTTGGACCACAGACCACACTCCGCATCAGAGCCAGTACTCGATCCAGCTTCTTCTCCAACTAGAAATCAATATATTTCAGTACTTCCCGCTTCGTCGCCAACACTAAGTTACTCGTTGGTTCTCGTTTCGGGTGTGACTTAATATTTCGGTTCTGTCTTTGGCTTCCCCGAGTGGTGGTCGACCCTCTTCTGCTCTGGCTAATAACGAAACTATTTGACTTGACTGAAGCCTTGCATCTTGTGCTGTTGCTTGTTTATTAGTTGTTTGAATTAGTGCTCAGAAAGCCATTCATTTCGCATAGAAAGAATTAAATAAACGAGTCAACTCACCTGACACGTCTCTCCTTTGCCGCCGATTTCTGGCTCCGTGTGACGTACGTAGCCTTCCGGCGTCACCCGGCAACGGGCAGTTTCTCGCTGCCCAACAAATGCCACTGTTTCTCCCACCGGTCGAGTCGTTTGTCTATACCGACATCCTCCTTCCAATCCGTAAGTCCAAGACCCACCGACGGGAGCCACTGCCATCACCATTTAGCATCTCCTCGATAACAATAGTTATCATCAATATGACAATGGGGGATTGCTTTGCAACAAAACATATGCTAAGAGAAGATTGACAGTCTGGTAAAGGATTGTTGATTGTTATGTCATTCAAATCCTACTTCCATACCAAACAAGTTGGGTATCTCTCATCTTGATAGCTGTAAGAATACCGCAGCATATGGAACTCTCATATATACATATACATACATACATACATATATTTATATAAATATATAATATGAATGTATCTAAAATTTGATTAAAAAGAAAAAAAAACGTGCTGTTACCATCATCCCTATCCATCAAGATGAGTGTGGCCAATCCCATACAAAAGGTCATATCAAGAGGAGAGAGAAGAAAAACAAAAGAAAATAGTTGTAGTTGTTGTTTCTCTCTCTTTCTCATTTTTGTTTTAGGGTAATAGGATTGTAAAGGGTCTTGTTTATATCCCTAAATTAGTCCTAGATCAATAGTTTTCTACTCCTAATTAAACAGAAACTCTTAATTTATCTCAAACTCTTAATCTAATTCCATTCAAATTTAAAGTACAATATGTGACATCCTATCTTAATTTAAATTTCTTTTAAAATTCTAAGTAATCTTTGCAGGTGCTCAAATGCTTCGGTCTTCAGAGGTTTTATATAAATATATATATATATATATCTTGATCTTCATTTCTACAATACTTCTTCTCGATCGTTTTGTTCTTTATTTAATGTCTTAGAAAGTAGTATCTTACATGAATATATTTGTTTCTATCATGATCGACTATAATTTTAGATAATTTTAAAGCTAAAAAATTATCACAAAAAATTTTAGTAGACACGACATGATCAAATCCTAACCCTTTTAGCACATTTCTACAATACTTCTTCTCAATCATTTTATTCTTTATTTAATCTTTTAGAAAGTAGTATTTTATATGAATATGCTTATTTCTGTCATGATTGACTGCATTTTTAGATAATTTTAAAGCTAAAAATTTATCATAAAAGTTTTTAGTAGACGCTAAATAGTTTGTGATGCACTTGTTGTTGTTGCAAAGTATTTTACTTTTGTAGTTGACATTGCTACAACGGATTACTTTTTAGAAGATCATAAAATCGCCCCAAATCTAAAGAAGAAAACATAATCATATGTGCTCTTCCTATTATCAAGATCACTTGTATAATCACTATAAAAAATATCCTGTTAAATAATTTTTTTTGCTATCATAAGAAAAACCAAAATCATAAGTTCCATTCAAATAAGAATTTTAACCAAATGTGTTACTTGGAGATGAATTTCTATTGGATTCTTTAGATATCTGCTAATCCATATATATAATATCTGATCTAGTTGCAGTCAAATACATAAGACTCCCCAAAATCTGTCCATAAAAAGTACTGTCAATCTTCTTGCCACTACCAGCATAACTAAGCTTCAAACTTATTTCAACTAGAGTACTAACAGTTGGCTTTTATTTCAAAAATCCACCTGATGTATTTTTTCTTAAGAAATAAAAGTTTATGTATCTTGTTGCTTGGCTTTAATCACAAGATAATATTTCATCAAACCCAAGTCATTCATGTCAATTTTTTTCTTTATAAAAGATTGAATCTCATGAATCATGTCACCATCTTTACTAGTATAAATAACATCATCCATATATAAGCAAACATTTAATATCATCCTTGTCTCTTTATATTTTACAAAGTATGTTCATATGGGTATTTTTCCAATCCACATGTCTCAAAATATATATCAGTATGATAATACCAAGCTCTAGGTGCTTACTTTAGACCATATAATATCTTTTTTAATATGCATGTCTTATTTTTAAATCCTTTAATCA
>NW_027021261.1:108129-115160 GCF_036884655.1 Musa acuminata AAA Group | reverse complement strand
GCTAGCCTCTTGTCAGACAAAGGTCGTCGTTGTTCAGATCTTTCTCTATTTCTCCCAGATGCATTGAAAATGGGAATTACCTTCCTGAGTCAATTCTATTGGGTTCTTTCTCGTCTTCATGTGGTTCTTGTCAATCTCATCTTTTTTTTCTTCTTGGTTGATGCTTCACCGAACATTTTATCATTAGGGAATTATGACGAGAATTCAATGTCGGGGCTGGCAGGAAGTCAGAATGATTAACTGATGAGTTTTATAGAAGTCATCACATTCCAAAAGTCAATGTGTACTTACCCTTCCATCTCATTATATACTCGTCTTCAACACTAAAGAGATTAATAGCAGTAAATTAAGATGTAGACATGCATGTACTCGAATGAAATAGCAGTGCACAACCATAGAAGTGACAAACAAATAGTAAAATATACTGTTCCCGTTGGATGTATTATATAAGTATGAATAAGCATCGATGAATAGTTTTTATCCTAATGCTTAAGTGTCTATTAGTTCATGGTTTTGTAGTGGTGATAACATCGAGAAGAAGACAGCAGGTGTATACATGTTTACAGCACTGTCAAGGAAAATGGAGGCTTCTCTTCATCACGAAAGTTTAATATACCCCATTTGTAATTGAAAATAATTATTAGAGTAATACTGAGATATACCCCATTTGTAATTGAACAAAACAAAAAGATACACTAGGAGAGGACTATTCATAAATTGAACAAAACAATGATATGTCAAGTTCATGTGTCTGTCTGCTTGCTGGAGTTGTCTCCGGTTGAGCTATACTAAAAAAACATATTTGCAGAAGAAAATGGTTTAGAGCTTGAAGCTAAGCTGAAAGATCATGAATATAAAAAAAATAAAAGAGTGCAGATAAGCTGAATTTAATGCTAATTATAACAGCAGAAGGTTTATTATTGGGTAGTTTTAGATGAGACATCTCAAGATATTAAAAATATTTTACCAATATGTACATATGAAACATCTTTGGTAGGATGACTCCTTTTTATCTTCATGCATTATTAGGTAATGTAATTCCTTTATCCATTGCTGCCTAGATTTGATGGTCTTAGAGAGGCATAAGCATTTATCTTGCACGGATATGATAATTAGACTAAAACATCGTTTCCTAAACTTTTAGGTTCATTTTCTATGTTTATTAGCTTCGTAATATATACCTCAATTGGTTTCTGAAGAATATTATCTCATATAAACACATGTATACCTCATTGTTAAGCAAGAAATTCCTAATATATGTAAAACCTTGAAAGAGCTTACAAATTGCACTTGAATTACATTCTCACTTCTTTTAAGATTTGATCATTTAGACATCTAACTAAAAGGAGGATCATAAGAAAAGAAAGAAAACTTGACATGTGATACAAATTTTTGTTTATTTTATTTGTAAAGAATCAAGAAAATTATATTTCTTAAAATCAGATGGGTTTTGAGATTTCATTTTATTGTCTAAGATGAACGTGTATCCTTACATTTTTTTGTTGTAGCTTCCTATTTTAGATAGTTTAAGGCTATTACTGCCTTCAAATGATGAACATCAAATATCAAAGTGAAGTTTATACAGTTCAACATCTACGTTCACCCAAATTTACGTACTGACCAAAATTAGGTACCTTGATCATTTTCATATCCCTAGGCAGGTTATTGTCTATGAAATTTGAGCATATTCTGACAAATTAACATCATTGCATGTAGACATCTAGGGAAATGTCAAGCTGTAGAAGCTATTTTGCCACCTATTATTAAGGCCAATAACAAATAAGGATCACCAACTACAAGTCCATAGGTTGGAAGATGATGCCACTGCAAAATGATAAACCGCTGCTCTCAGCTCCTACCTGCATAGGCATTCAAGGTTAACTCATGTTAGTTCTAGCTAGGTTGCATATAAAGGAAAATATTTGCCTTTGATAGGGTCCCTCTCATGGTTGTCTCAGTATAGATGCTGCAACAAATAAGATCACTGTAGTTGATAGTAAAAGACCTAGAGCTGTCCTACCTGTACACAACTTTGCAGTGATGTTTACATTGTACACACCAAAAGATCACTGTGTTTTTGTGACAGATGGCATCTGCAATGTTGCAATTAATGCTTCTCCTTTCCTACATTGTGGATCTGAAAATATTATTGTTATACATGCATAATCCAGCTCTTTGTATATTTATTTAGCACTTTACTTGGGTGTTTGTTTTCATGCTTAACAAGAGCAGCTTGCAAGTGTTAGGTCAGCGGCCACGTTTGACTAGAGCGGTATCAAGTTGCACTAAAGTGCACTACTTTGCTAATATATTTTCTATCAATTTGTAGCGTTCTCATATTACTTTGATGACTCAAGAAATACATGAATAAACAGTTTGTTTCATGATCATTTTTTTTCTTTCATGCGCTTGAAACAAAGTACTTAAATGGTACGAAGCGTTTAAATCATCAGAATCCATTGCAACTATTCATTTTTACCACCAGAAATAATTATCAGAAAATTTCCTTATCGATCACAGAATAATCTTCTATCCAATAAAATAATTTATGGCAGCAAGACGTGATAGAGAGAGCCTGAAAAAGAACTCTATGGAATGAAACTAATTACTTGCTTGGTAAGTACTTTCTTTCCATCAGAACATAATTAACACTAAAATTTCTGAATTAGCAGAGAAGACAAACAGTGTGGGATTTCTGTCCTCTATAGACTTGGTGATGTATGTATCCATGCAAGACAAATGGCGAGATAAAATAGGAATCAAGCAATCCGATATGTATAGCTTAATATCGACGTGATGCTTACATACATACATACATACATAGAATTGTAGTCAGTTGAACGATAAAGATTGCATCATCAACTACTATTTCTTTTGCTTTTAACCTTATTTCTACTTTAACAGGTCTTTAGTATTTGTTTATTCTAGATAAATGTTGTTAGATTCGACATATATGAATTCATAAGACTATCATCGCTCTTACTGTGCTATTTATCAAAGACAAAACTTGTACGTGAAGGGTTTCATGTATCACCTGTTATTTTAATTTTGAAATCATGCATCAACCTATAAGAATTTCTTATAAATCATTCACGTAAAATACGTTATTGTTTGTGCAAATGTCACTCCTCAAAGTACCTCCATATACCATCCACCATGATAATAGAGGCCCAGTTTCTAGGACTTTTAAAGGTGCCATCTAAATCAATATGTATGACCATATCAGAACATATCCAACTATGTAGAAGTATGCAAATGCTAATATATGAAAAAAAGAAGAAGAAGAAATATTTCTATAACATCTACAAATACTAACACAAACAAGTAACATCATCTTTGTGCTGGCTTCAGCTCAACCTTCTATTTCTGGTCAAAATATGTGTTTTTGGGATATCATGTTTTACCATCTCACTATGTATCATACAATAATATCATGCTATTTTATCTCAATTCATATTACATATATTATAATGTTGAATCATGTAACTATACATCTTTAATATCGTATATGATAAAGTATCATATGGTATATATAATCCAAGAATGTCTCTGTTTCATTTTCCTTTCAAATTTTTATGTCATTTCATGATTAATTATCATGTTATATTTTATCATGTCATAACATATCATATCATAATTTAGCATATACTTATACAATAGGCTGACTCTTATTTCTAATATCAAAGGCCATAGGCTTGCCATTATAGAAAATGTCACGCTAAGTAATTGCACACGTTTTAACATATGTAAAATTGATCATACAAAATCATGTAAATACTCCAAAATTTCATTTATAGTATACTATTCAGTATATCAATATATTATTACTTCCATTTGTCTACCTAAACATCAGTCATCTCGGAATCCATGAATGTATACTATCACAATAAACAAACACAAAACTACGTCATATCACAGAATACTATCACTTGCAATGAAAAATAGGTAAAATCACAATTCTCTATTATATAAGTCAACTATCTTATAGTAATCATCATCCAATATTTATGGAGGTGGATCTAGTGCCAAATCTACAGCCAAGAGTTCATCCTTTTGTGAGCTACGTATTCTAGAAGTCATAAATCACATGCTATGGGCTGTGGAGTCAGCTTTACCCATACCAAAATTTAGGAACCTAAAAAATATTTATGCAATTAAATCCCAGGAATAATTAATAAAATCCAGGAAAAAAATGGATAAATATTCAAGATTTATCACTGATTATCTTACTGGATTTTAAATTTACTTAGGTACTTGGGTTCAATCAGGTCAAAAATAAGAATTCCGGTTATCAAAGGGTTCATTTTGGGATAAATTAATCTAATGATTAATGTTGGTCTAACCAACTAGTGGTTAGAGAGAGCTTAGAGTGGTCAATTAGGTTAAAATTAGACTAAAGGGGCTAAATTAGGTACTCAGAATTAGGGAAATCACGAATTTGGTTTGGAAATCAACAATTGGGCCTGAATTAAGGCTTAAAATGGATATCACGATGATGATGGGCTCAGTCAAGCAAAGGGATTAAGTGGATTCGGGTATTGAGGAACTTGTTAGGATCCACATATAGGGAACGCTGCACTATATGATTTTTATCTTTTCGCTTTTGGCTTGTGATTGCATTTTAAAGTCTTTTATTACGAAATACTTTTTATTGTTATCTAATTTATGTGCGCATATAAAATAAGATTTATAATTGTGGATCTTTCTGTGAATATAATAAATAAGAAACAAAGACAGGATTTTACATTACGATTTATGAAAATAAACTTCATTATTATACATACATTTAATTACCTGAACATGTTTGTCAAACCCAATCAGATTGTGCTCGTTTGGTTGGTTTAGTTCCATATGTTTTGGAAGTTTGGATGCGTTTGATTTAATATAAAATCTGAATCAAGTACGAACACAGGTTGAGTTAAAATCTGAATCAACTCATGTTTACAACGTAAGATCATCAGTCATAAATTAACTCATGCTAAAGATATTTTCTCTTATGCAATGCTGTGCAATCATAATTTTTTTTGAGTTCTATAAATCAAAATTAAAAATAAAAACACTAGCAATAGTAAGTACTCTCTACCCCATACAAACTGCCTACAAAACACTAAAAAATATTGTAAAATAAAAATTAAAATTGTCATGCACATACATCAAACACCTTTGACTGCACCACTCCATGACATTCTAAACTTTCCATTTCTGTGAAATGTCACCTTTTTTTTTTTTTTTTCAAACTTTAACCTTCCACCTTATGCAAACTTTAAAATTGTCATATATTTTTTTTTCATGAAACAACTTGCACATATCTTCCTAATGCTAAAATGTTGTGCTAAGTCAACATTTTTCATTTTTCAAACATTGTAAGAACAACTGTGTGGACTTTCCATTTCGTGCAAACTTCATGACTATTGTAGTTTAAAAAAAAATAGTATTCATGACTTTTTTGAGTGCTAAATGTTGTGCTACAACAACATATAATGTTTTCAAAATAATGCAAAGAAAATCATGTGAATCATCCACTATGTGTAAAATTTATGATTGTCTTTTTTTTTTTTTTGAGACAACATTCATACAACTTTTGAAGTAGTAAATTTTGTGCTAAGTCGATATTTTATTTTTTCATAATAGTTCGGGAAAAATCATGGAAATCTTTCACTTTATGTGAACTTTATGATTTCATACAAGGAATATCTTTTAATCCTTTAATATTGTGCAAATTTTATGATTCTCATGCTCATTCAAGAAACAATGTTCATGCCACTTCTCTAGTTCTAAAATATTTTGCTAATTCAATATTTTATTTTTTGATATGATACAAGAAAATATTTGATAACATCTACGTTACTTCTTTTATATTATAAAATATTATGGCAGGTCTACATTTTATATTTTTGAAAGGGTACCATGCAAACCTTTTCACTTTGTACAAACATTATGACTATCACTTTTTTCATGAAGCAATGTTTATATGATTTCTTTAATGCTAAAATGTTATACTTAGTTAATATTTTATGTTTTTTCATGAAATAATGTTCACGTAACTTTTCTAATATTTTATGATTTCTTTTATGGTTGTCATAACTTTTCTAATAACTCTTCTACTAAAATGTTATGCTAAGTTGATATTCTGGATTTTCAAAACAGTATAAGAAAAATTATGCGGACCTTTCACTTTGTACAAAAACTATGTCTATCGTAGATTTTTATGAAACAATATTCGCATGACCTTTTTAGTGCTAAAATATAGTGCTATGTCAATGTATTATATTTTTAAAATAGTCTAAGGAAAATCATGCGAACCATTGACTTTGTGTAAATTATTGTTAGGATTAATAATGATACTAATAGGAAAGATGAATTAGTAGTTATATAAATTTTAACGAACTCTACAATTGTTATAAATGCAATTATCATACTGAGGCAAATAGCTTCGAAACAATTTATACAGATAATTATTTTGAAAGTTTTTTATTTTTGAAGAATAGTACGGAATGTCAGCTGTTATGTGTTGCCTTATTGAATGGGCTTTAGAGTAGTATCTAGGGCTAATTTGCTGTCTTATTCCACAACAATATTATGTAAGTACTTATAAGGACTTTTGATTATGGTGGACCACTATATGCCTTTTGTCATATGACCATTTAGAACTTGCTCGTAATTTATATTATCTATTAAGTATTTATTGAAATGACTGCTTATTGAATCTCGAGTTAAACGCTTCCTCTAACTTATTTTCTTATTTGTAGATCCTTAAGGAATTATAAAAGGTTTTGGAGTGAATAGCCATTTGCGAATGGACATGCAAGGATGCCACATGACCTAGACAAAATTACCCAAGTATTTGACAAATAAAAGTATTAGAGATAATTATAAATAAATAACTAAATAGTGAGAAGTACAATTAACAGATAGAGAAGCAAATCGATTTCTAGTGATTCAGTCTTCTGGACCTACATTTATACTAGACACACATATTCTTAAGGCTATCAGCTTCCACTAATGATCTTCCTTCTAATAGATAAAGATCA
>NW_027021261.1:90629-103129 GCF_036884655.1 Musa acuminata AAA Group | reverse complement strand
CATGCAGATTTTATAAAAATAATTAATCAAGATATGAACTTCAATCTTAATATGCTCCAACTATTTTATTGACAAGTCACGTGACACCCTCAACAAATGAAACGAAAGTCTTCGGTAGACTTTTAGTGGGGATCAAGATCCAATCAACGTCTTAGTATAACCTCGAGAGACTCGACCGATCACACTAAGCCCAAAAGATAGGCAACTCTTGTCGATCACAACTCCTTGTGATTCCCATCCTGTTTGGCCTTCGAATCACTATGGTCTCGAGGGACTCGACCAACTATAATGTTCAATTAAGTCAACAACATCGTTACAAGATGAGTCTGATTCGATGATAAACCCTTGAGGGACTCGACCAAACATACCATGTCCTCAGGTCACCGGTGATATCTCTATGTCATAGGCAAGATAGCGAATCGTGATATAGGTGAGCCTCGAGGGATTTGACCAACTCAACCTACATCGAGAATCGATCCTTACCTATAACGATGGAAGACCACGTAGGTTAATCTAATTACCTCACGTTTATCGACTTAATATTATCGAGAGAGGGGTTTCTATGATTTGGCCTCCTAATATGACATGCCACACATATACATATTTAATATATATCTACATCGTATGCAAATATATATACATATCTAATAGGTGTATAAGCAATCACACCAGATGATCATGGACCATAGCCTAATGTGATTAGGCCCGAGCTAGTAGGCCTAATCACTCACATCAAGATCTATATGTGTAGCGGTGTATCTCCATGCCCTGTGTCCATCTTGTCCTCGTCGGTTCCGTCGATATCTCGATGCATCGACATGCATCGCGATCGTCCGTCTCGTGAGTCCCATTATCGCTTCCATGCTCTCACTACGCCTCCTCACATGATTACAACTTAATTATAGAAATGTAGGCCTCACAATAAACGATAAATAAAATGAAGGCTCGTAAGCCCCAATAATAATAATCACAAGGACACATATCACACGATTCATGATCATCCGTCCACACATCAAACATTACATATATAAATCATCATCATTTAGGACTACAAGATAATAATAAAATAATCAATTAAACCATTTAATTAATTAATATTTTTTGAAATCAAGGACATGTAAATTTTTTTTCTAAATTCTGAGGGGTATTTTGATAATTTGGACAAAAAAGGATAGACTTGAAATTTCTAAAATTCTAAGGGGGCAAAACTGTCCATTTGCCCTAAAAACCCTAACCCTCTCCCCTGTTGTGTTACCGCCGTCGCCACTTTGGCGGCGGCGACCACTACAATGAGCGGGGGGCGGCTCGCCCGCGAGCGGTGCCACCCTTGTAGGTGGGCGCCACCGCGAGCACAGCACCTGGAGGAGCCGCTGCCTCAAGGCGCCTCTGCCCATGGGCGCAGCGACTATAGGCACCGCTGCATGCGGGCGCAGCGGCCATAAGTGTCGCTGCCCTGCGTCGCCTCTACACGCGGGCTGCTAGTGGCAGCGCTAGCGGATTGCCGGCCGCGGACTGCAAGCCTACTGCAAGCAGATGGCAACGCTGCCATCTACGATGGTAGCAACGGTTGTTGCCCTTTCTCGCTTTTGTGTTAACGATTTTGATGCTAAAAGCTTCTCCAAAACATAACACAGTTCAAAACCAATCTTTGGCACGAACAACTTGGCACTGATACCACTATTGGAAAATTTTGGGGGCGACATCACATGCGTAGCGGAAGAACAGAAAACAAAATCCCTAATTCCCAAAGGTATGTTCATCGTCATGCGAAGATTGGTGTGCAAAAATCCACTAAAGTAAAACTGCGTATAGAATATGTTGTGTTACCTAGGGAGATCGTATATTCCTATGTCCCTGCAGATCTCTAGGAGAGGGTGAAGGAGGTGTCATCCTCTCTAGCGGGGATCCACACAGCAAAACTTCAGGCTTGCTCTGAGGTGGAGAGGAGGAGGGGAATAGGAGATGCAAGTAAAAACTCTAGCCTATGAACCACTGAATCCCTCCTATTTATAGAGGTCCCCTGTCAACTTAACCCTAATGGATCCTCCCTTATTGGATATTGGATCTCCATCCAACTACCCAAGCCTCTTAGATTAGTGGATCTATATCCAATAATCTTTCATTAGCTCTTATTGGATCTCATCCATATGATCGAATAATTAAAGAGCTTATTGGATATCCAATAAGATAGGGGCTCTGACGGATATCTCATATTCGAACCTCTACTCATCGCAAAGCTTACCATATGTGTGTGACCCTCTAGACCTAATATCGAGTTGGTTGTGAGTCATAACTGTTAGAACTTCTTCTGGCTTAGTGAATTATTATTTATATAATAATTTACTCGACTCATCGACTACGGACGTATTAGACCACTACGCCGTAATCCCCAAACGTTACAGAGGAATCCAATATATTGGACTTGTCTATTCTTAGTTACCATGTATCTATAGTCCCTCATCCATCTAATATCCCAGAGACCGTATACCAGGCATGGTGCTGTCAGACCCATACGGTTTCTACTCGAGTCTCGCTCTAATCTGATTCTCCTGGAGAACTCTTTCTCTCTCAATCCGAGTGACCCTGGCTAGGGATTTATTTGAGTAAGAATATATGAGACATTCTTTTTATGACACCGAGAGTGGATGATCTTCTATTGATACTCAATAGCCCTCGTAAGGTTGACTGTCACTTTCGATGACCGGCTGTGCTAGATCTGGGACATCCAAACCTATAAGTTCGGTATCAAAGAGTGGAGCACTCATACTGGATATCCTTGGTATCTCAAGTCTAAGGACCAGATACACAACTGAGACTACAGAATCGTTGTTTGATAATAAGGCATCATCAACCATCTAGCATTTTGTAAGTTGATCAATCAGTGAACTTATTCTCCAATGAGCATCTGTATTGTATCCCTAGTGTTCCCACACGAGCAGTTATGAGATCAGTTGCATCCATCATATGATGGGTATATAACACACTAGTCCATCCGGTTATCTCGATGTCCCTCTTGAGTAATCTATGACCAGGATTATTTAGGATCTATGTTTAAAGGTGAATTGGTCTCATTATCGTGATCTCATCACGATCCAATTCCCATTTCACAGATCTAAGAACTTCATAATATATATATGTATATATGTAACAAGCGATATAAAGTGATAAATGCCAAAATATAATAAGCAAAAAGACTACGTGTCAAGTCACACGTGCCATCGCTCACGTGATTGACTTGTAGGGCACATATGACTAACAAACTCAAGAATTGATGCTCGATCAACAAAGCACAAATGAGACAGTTATAGTCTCCAAAAAAACCTAAAAAATAAAGCCAAAACGATCACTTGTTCATAGTTTCGGGTTACTAATGGTTACCACTATTGACATTGGGCAGTACCACCATAGTAAAATTTGAAATGGTCGAAAAACTTGACCCAAGCATGTACGCTACCTTTATGCTACCTCTGTAACCCTAGGTGAAATAAACATCGTGATAGACTGTACCACTATTGTAGTTTTTGACAAAGCATCAACAATGCTTGTTAGCTTGCTCAAGTATTTGTTAAAATGTCAATTGTAAATTTGATAATTTTTTTTTTGTGCAACTAACAATGTTAGTTATATGGAAGTGAATTAAAACAAGAAATGGTAAGAAAAGAAAATCTAAAGTGTATATTAATTCTAAGGATAAGGGCAATTGTCATTTTATTTTCAGCATACCATTTGGACCCAGGTTCCCTTATTTGAATAATCGCCTCGTAGTTGTTGCAATATAAGGGAATCGACTCCTTGCTGCCTAGCACAACTTCTAGATCTGTGATGAACTTTTTCATCTAGACTCCCTCCTTTGATGCCTCTGCTGCAACAATGTACTTCGTCTATGTGGTCAAGTCACTGCTCCTCCATTCAAGGTGTACACATACTCCCTCCTTGTAACTTTTTCAACACACTGCTCCTCAAGGTGTACACATACCCCGAATTAGACTAGCTATCATCGACATCAGACTGAAAACTTAAGTCCATATAGCCTTCAATCCTGAGGCTACTACCTCTATATACTAGTAAAAGATCATTAGTTCTTCTCAAGTACTTAAGGATACACTTTACTGCTCTCAAGTGTTCCAAGCCTAGATCTGCCTGATACCTACTCTGACACTCAGAGCATACGCTATATCAAGCCTGGTACATAGCATGACATACATGATAGACCATATTACTGATGCATAGGGTATCCTATCAATGTTCGCCCTTTCTTCAGGAGTCTTTGCGGATATATTCCTAGAAAGCGATATCTCATCTCATCGATATGAGACCTTTCTTGGAATTTTTCATGCCAAACCTTTTGATAATGGTTTCTATATACCTGGACTGGGATAAGCCAAGCATCCTCTTGGATCTAACTCTATAGATCAGAATCCCCAAGATATAGGATGCTTCCCTTAAGTCCTTCATGGAGAAGTGTATAAATAACCAATCCTTTACTATGGATAACATTCCTACATCATTCTCAATAATCAGGATATTATCTATATATAATACCAAAAAGGTGATAGCGCTCCCACTTATCTTCCTGTACAACTCATATTCGTTCTTAACGAAGTCATAAGATCTGATTGCCTCATCAAATCTTATGTTTAAACTTTGGGAATCTTGCTTTAGTCCATAAATGGATCTAAGCAATCTGGACACCTTATCTGGGCAATCCTTAGATATGAATCCCTCGGGTTGTATCATATACATCTCCTCCTGGAGGTTCCCATTGAGGAATGTAATTTTCACATCCATCTACCAGATTTCATAATCATAGTGTGCTGCAATAGCCAATAGAATTCGGATAGATTCTAGCATTGCTACAGGTGAGAAAGTTTCGTAATAGTCAACATATTGCATTTGACGATACCCCTTAGCCACTAGCTTTGCTTTATAGGTCTCTACATTTCTATCTACTTTGATCTTTTTCTTAAAGATCCACTTGCAACCGATGTGTACAATACCCTCGGGTGCATCAACTAGATTTCAAACTTTATTGAAGTACATAGAATCCATATCAAAATTCATGGCTTTTTGCCACTTCTCGGATTCTATACTTATAATAGCCTCCTCGTAGATCTGAGAATCAATGTTTTCAACATCCTCTCCTGTAATATGTCCCACATATCTCTCAGGTGGATGAGATACTCTGCCAGACCTACATAAAGTTGGAACTTGTGTATTAAGTACCTGAACCAACTCGAGTTGTAGAGTGGTGCTTGAGCTAAGTTTTCTAACCTCGCTTAACTCTATCATACTCCCACTATCTCCGCCAAGAATGTGTTCCTTCTCAAGGAACATCGTTCTCTTGGCTACAAAGACTTTTTGGTCATAGAGATGATAGAAATAATACTCACAAGTTTCCTTGGGGTATCCCACAAACTTGCACCGCTCCATCCTTAATTCTAATTTATCGGGTTTGTGCCTTTTAACGTGGGCAGGGCAGCCCCAAATCTTAACAACCTTAAGATCAGACTTCTTTCCTTTCAATATCTCATATAGTGTTGTAGACACTACTGACTTAGTTGGAACTCTGTTCAGAAGGTAAGCTGCGATCTCTAGGGTATATTTCTAGAATGAGATGGATAGGTCAGCGAAACTCATCATGGATCTAGATATCCATCCTTCAGCAATTTTTGAATCCTTCCATCATGGATGTGACCTAGCCTATAATGTCATAAGTATGCACTGTTCACCTCATCTTGTTTCCTCTTAGACACACTTACATTCATAATATATGGAGTAGTATCTAACATAAACAAACCATTATGCAATGTTCCTTTCGTGATAATCTCATTATCTAATAATATTGAATAATCATTGTTCTTAAAAACTAATTTATATCTACTAACTATCAAACATGAAATGGAGATAATGTTTTTGATAATAGAAGGAACAAAATAACATGCATTTAATGCAATAATAGCTCCACTAGGCAGATGTAGGGTGACCTCGCCAATAGTTACTGTAGCAACTTTTGCTTCATTGCTCATCTTGAGGTCCATCTCGCCTCTCCCCAATCTCCTATATTTTGCCAGAACCTGTAACAAATTATATATATGATAAGCACTACCGGTATCTAATACCCATGTGTTATCATAAGAGTCTGACAAATTAAGACTGATTATGAATGTACTTGAAGCTTCTCCAAGCTTCTATTTCGCCCTCTCTACAAGGTACTCTTTGCAGTTCCTCTTCCAATGCCCACCTTTGCCACAGTGGAAGCACTGGCCTTTGTCCTTTACCATGTCTTTTTTAGCAACCTTTGCTTTACCCGATCTTCCCTTGCCCTTGTCCTTCTTAAGGGACTTTTCTGCGTTTCTTTTTTTTCTGGTCTCACTAGTGTAGAGAACTGGGTTCTCCTTTTTTATTATGCTCTCTGCCTCCCTCAACATATTGAGGAGCTCCGGGAGAGTCACCTTAAGCTTGTTCATATTAAAATTCATTATAAACCGTGAAAAGAAATATGGTAGGGACTGAAGCACAATGTCCACACACAAGTTATCCTCTAGAACCATTCCCAGACCTATGAGTTTCTCTATCCACTCAATCAATTTTTAGGACATGGTTATGAACCGGTGTCCTCTCAGTCATCTTAGCTCGGAAGAGGCTCTTAGATATCTCATATCGCTGAGTCCTTCCATTTTCCTCAAATAATTTACGGACATGTAGTAGTATGGATCTGGCATCCATCTTTTCATGTTGTCTCTATAACTCAGGAGTCATAGAGCCCAACATATAACACTGAGCAAGATTAGAGTCATCAATGTACTTCACATAGCGAGCGATCTCATCCTCGCTTGCCCCTTCCTTGGGCATAGGCATCATTATATCAAGGATGTACGTGATTTTCTCCGTTGTGAGAACAATTCTCAAGTTGTGGAGTCAATCCGTATAATTTGGACTAGTGAGGCGGTTGACATCAATTATGCCATGTAAGGGATTTGAAAGTGACATTTTCTGAAAATAAAGATGCAACAGAAATAAATAACATGCTAATTTTACAAAAATAAATAATCAAGATATAGACTTCTATCTTAATATGCTCTCACTATTTTACTAGCGAGTAACACGATACCCTCAGCACATGAAACGAAAGTCTCCGGTAGACTTCTAGTGGGGATGAAGATTCAATCAGTGTCTTAGTGTATCCTCGAGGGACTCGACCAATCACACTAAGCCCAAAAGGTTGGTAATTCTTGCCGATCACAACTCCTTGTGATTCTTGTCCTATTCGGCCTTCAAATCACCATGGTATCGAGGGACTCAACCAACCATGATGTTCGGTTAAGTCAACACCATCATTACAAGATGAGTCTGATTCGATGATATACCCTCGAGGGACTCGACCAAGCATACAATGTCCTCATGTCACCGATGACATCTCTATGTTATAGGTTAGATAGTGAATTGCGACGTAGGTGAGCCTCGAGGGACTTGACCAACTCAACCTACATAGGGAATCGATCCCTACCTATAATAATGGAAGGCCACGTGGGTCAATATAATTGTTTCACGTTTACCGATTTAATATTATCGAGAGAGGGGTTTCTATGATTTGGTCTCCTAATATGACATGTTACGCATATTCATATTTAATATATATCTACATCATATGCAAATATATATATATACATATCTAGTACGTGTATAAGCAATCACACCAGATGATCATGGACCACAGCCTAATGTGATCAAGCTCGAGCTAGTGGGCCTAATCACTTACATCAAGATATATGTGTGCAGCGGTGCATCTCTATGCCCTATGATCGTCCATCTCGTCCTCATTGGTTCTATCGACATCTTGACGTATCTTCATGCATCACGATCGTCCGTCTCGCGGGTTCTGCTATCGCTTCTACGCTCCCACTATGCCTCCTTGTATGATTACTACTTAATCATAGACACGTAGACCCAACAATAAACAAGAAATATAATGGAGACTTACAGGCTCCAATAATAATAATCACAAGTACACACATCACACGGTTTATGATTATCCGTCCACACATCATACATCACATGTATAAATCATCATAAAGACTACTAGATAATAATAAAAATAATAATCAATTAAATTTTTTAATTAATTAATATTTTTTTAAATTATAATAAATAGTAAATTTTCTAAAATTTGAGGGGTATTTTTGTAATTTAGGAAAAAATAACATTTCTGAAATTTTGAGGGGCAAAATTGTCTTTTGACCTAAAATCCTGATGCCCTTCTCCCTCTCCCGTGCTGCTGCCGCTGCCGCCACCCCGGCGGCGGCATGTGCGGCGGGAGGCAGGTGCGCTGCCCCTGCTTGCGGGCGGCGTGCCCATGGGCGGCGCCGCCGCTGCAGTTGGGCGCACCCGCAGGCGGGCGGCCCTGCAGGCACCGTTGCCCCTGCAGGTGGTTCTGCACGCGGGGTTGTTCTTGCAGCCGTCGCCCCCGCGGGCGAGCGGCGCTGCGGGCGCTGTGCCCGCAGGCGGCGACCGCGGGTGCCGACGCCTTGCGCGCCGCAGGCGGCTCTGCCTGCGGGTGGCCGGCCGCCTACGGCTGCAACTGTGCGCAGCAACAGTTGTTGCGTGCAGGCGGCCTGCAGCGGCGGCCGCAAGGCACGAAGATGACATCTTCGAGCACAGCAATTGCTGCCCTTCCTCACCGATTGCGTCAACAATTTTGACGTCAAAAGTATTTCACAAAACACAATATACGTAATTTAAAACTAATCTTTCACATAAACAACTTAGCTTTGATATTACTATTAAAAAATTATTAAGAGGGCAACATTACATGCGTGCAGAGGAAGAACAAAAACAAAATTTCTTATTTCCAAAAAGATGTTCATTATTGTGCGAAGATTAATATGTAAAATCTATAAAATAAAAAATTACGTATAGTAAATGTTGTGTCACTTAGGGAGTTCGTATATCCCTGAATCCTTGTAGATCTCTAGGAGAGGGTAAAGGAAGTCAAGCGTGATCCTCTCTAATGGCGATGCTCCTCAAAACTCCAAGCCGACTATGAGGTGGAGAGGAGAATAGGAGAGGCAAGCAAAAGCTATAACAGCCACTGAATCCCTCCTATTTATAGAGGCCCCTTGTCAATTTAACTCTAATGGATCCTCCCCTATTGGGTATTGAATCTTCATTCAACTACCCAAGCCTCTTAGATTAATGGATCTCTATCCAATAATCTCTCATGGACTTTTATTGGATCACGTTCATGGGATCCAATAATTTAGGGGCTTATTAGATATCTAGTAAGATAGATGATCTAGCGGATATCTCATATCCGAACCTCTACTCATCACAACGCCTACCATATGTGTGTGACCTTCTAGGCCCAATATCGAGGGAGTCATACCTGTCAGAACTCCTTCTAGCTCAATGAATTATTATCTCTATAATAATTCACTCGACTCATCGACTACGGACGTAATATGCCACTACATCGCAGTCCCTAGATGATACAGAGGAATCCAATCCATTGGACCTGTTTGTCCTCAGTTGCTATGTACCTATAGTCCCTCATCAATCTAATATCTTAGAGACCGTATACCGGGAATAGTGCTGTCAAACCTATATGGTTTTTACTCGAGTCTTGTTCTAATCGGATTCTCCCGGAGAACTCTTTCTCTCTCAATCTGAATGACCTTGGCTAGGGATTTGTTTGAGCAAGAACACATGAGATATTATTCTCATGATACCGAGAGTGGATGATCCTCTATCGACACTCAATAGCCCTCATAAGGTTGATTGTCACTCCCGATGATCGACTGTACTAGATCTGGGACATCCAAACCTATAAGTCTGGTATTAAATAATGGAACACTCATATATGACATCCTTGGTGTCTCAGGTCTAAGGACAAGATACACCACTCGGACTACGAAATCGTTGTCTAACAATAAGGTATTATCAACCATCCAGCATTCCGTAAGCGGATCAATCAATGAACTCATTCTCCAATGAGTACCTATATTGTATCCCTAGTGTCCCCACACGAGCAACTATGAGACCAGTTATATCCACAGATATATAGCACACCAGTCTGTCCGGTTATCTCGATGTCCCTCTCGAGTAACCTATGATTGAGATTATTTAGGGTCTATGTTTAAAAGCAAATCGATCTCATTATCGTGATCTCATCACGATTCGATTTCCATTGCACAGATTAAAAGACATCACAATATATATATATATATATATATATATATATATATATATATATATATATATATATATATATATATAATAAGTAAAAAGACTGTGTGACACACGTAGTGATTGACTTGCTTGGCAGACTAATAATTATATAGAGGGGCAAGACCTATTTGACAATAAGAAGATGACTAATTTTTAATATTAGAGCTCCTGTAATTTTCTAGGGCTCCTTTAGCCATAGCCACTTGCATCCTCCACTTCCATATTAGGTTTCTTTAGGACCGAGAAGCACTTAGCATGTAGTATAAGGGATACAGTATCATTGAATCTTTTAATCTTATTACTATATTTATATTATCTTTCTTTCCTTTTCTTTAATCGAGATCATTATTTAGGAATTTGGTCACCTCCCCCAACGTGTATCGATCAAACTAATTCGTACAAATGATTAAAAATAAAACTATATGCACAGAAAAGAAAGAACGGTCCGAGATGATAAATCTTCTCCTCTCACCAAGCATTAGAGAGGGAGAGAAGTACTTGTGTTATTAGGGAAACATTGAAGTAAATCACGTGAATTGATTCCTTCTCCATTTGCAACTTAACCTCTCTCTCTCCCTCTCTCATCCTTCTTTCATGTAGTCCAAGCAATTATCCTCTCTCTCATCGTCGTCCTTTCATGTAGTCGATGATGTAGTCCCAAGCAATTCTTTGACCATATAGGTGGAAGGTCAATATCAAATATAGTGCCTAGGGATGTTTTTGTTGATATTAATCCAAGCTTTAAGAGGCCCAGTGCTACTATGCTACGTCTAAACCCATACACAGATGTCTAAATCCATACTCACATATCCACCGGTACTATTAACTTGGATTCTGAAGGAGTTGAATTCTGCAATTTTACCTCGTGACAAGTTGAAATATTTGAGGATCTTTCAGAGCATAGGGCCATATGAAGAATTTTAAATGAATTTGTAATCCTTGGAATGTTTTAAATATTTTTCTTGGTTTTTACCTAATTAATTATTTCCGAGGGGCAAAGGAGTAAAACGAATTATTTACCAAAATCCCTTTGTATATGGATCAGTTTAATTGATTTCTCCAATTCAATAATACAAGGGTCTAGTCAGAGATCAATGTGTCTTTTTTTATCTGTAGCATTATTATTCAGATAATTAATTCCATGGCTTGTCTTAAAAAAGGAGAAGAATATAATAAAAGGAAAAGAACGAGAAAGACCGAAACAAATATATGTTTATGTATAATTAAGTAAACAAAGTCCTATACATAAAAAAAAAACAAATATAAATAATTAATTAAAATAGAAAATGATAAAAATTGAAGAAGTTATAGGAAAAAGAAGGGGTAAAACTAATTATAAAGAGAAAGGGTAAGATTTGTTTTTATAGTTATTGCATAATTAAATAACCAATTCTTTATCTTTTTTTGGGGAGCTTAATTGGTGGATTGGTTGAAAGCCTAAACTCGAGATAACTAGCTTGTTGACCCATTAGGTGTTTCAGAAGTATTTTTTATTTATTATTAAATTTTTAAATATTATTTTAAATATAAAACCTGGGTGAGCATGTGTTATATATTTGTTGATTGAATACCATGATATATCATAGTTTATTTGTCTTCTTAAAATGATCTAATATCCTTGATTCTACTACTTATGTTAGGACATGCTTATTAGTTATATATTGTTTAATGACATGTTTTATATACGAATGTAGCATTCGTAAAAATGTATTTATTGTAATCATTTAACATACAATATAAGTAGACAAATATTATTTAATTTTAATAATTTAACAATAAAAAATTTATACCTCTTTGTGGATTGTAAAGATAGTAAACCTTGATACTGGCAAGGAGATTATTTAAATTTACTAAAGCTAAAACAATGAGGTAATATGAGTGGTACCCGACAATAGCCTTATAGGAGGAATTAAAGAAAAAAATTATCATATAATTTTTAGAGATAATCTACTATCATTTTATGATAAATATGTTATTGGGTGATAAACCCATGACTTAACATGTTAGATGATGTTTGAGTCCACTAATGATATTGTCCAAAAGAGTGGGGTTGATTACACCTTCATCTCATGTCTAGTTTTTATATTTTCTTAAAAGAAGAAGAAAATTTTATGATATATGATATAAATATAGTTGATAAAAAAAGACAATGCATGGTATTTGAATACAAGCACATTGTTAGTCTTATGCATATTAATTTATTTTTGTATAAAATTAGGAATATCAATAAGGTGAGGTAAGGGCAACGAGTACTTCCCTCATCCTTGTCTCTCTTA
>NW_027021261.1:70761-89629 GCF_036884655.1 Musa acuminata AAA Group | reverse complement strand
GATGAACTCTCGGCAATGCTCCGATAGACTCCCAGCAAGCTCCTAGACTTTGTGATGATCTTCTTGGCAAGTTCCGATGAGCTTCTATGGCAAGCTTCTGGACTTGTCAGTTGGTTCCCGCAGAACTTCCGACGAATGTCCGAACTTTCGACGAACTCTCGAACTCCCAACGTGATCTCGAACTTGACTCCGGCACAACACCTGCTTCATGTCTTACTGCCATCGTAGTTAATCCTGCACACTTTTCTCAATATATAGATTGTATCAAACAAATTAAAATAGACTTCATCATTAAAATCCGAGATTCAACAATCTCCCCCTTTTTGATGATGACAATCAATTGATGACGGAGTTAACCTTAACTCCTCCTATCTATATGCCATACTTGAGAAAAGTCATTCTTGAATTCAAAGCCTTTGAATTCAAGAGACATATTGATAAGTTAAGTTCATTTAAACTTATCAATACTCACATCATGATTCCTATCGTGATCTAACATTTTCAAAATGATGTCAAGGAATGACATCCATTTTCAAGTCTTATATTTCAAATATGAAGGATGACAAAAATAGCAATTCATCATTCTATGGCAAGATATCAATTTGTAAAATTACAAGTTAAGCTCTAGATATCTTATCATAATGAAGAAAAGGTAATATGCAAACATTTCAAGTATAAAATTGCATACATTTATCATCAATTTACCACATTTTGGTATTATTTCTCCCCCTCTGTCATCGACAAAAAGGAGAATGATTCAACAATATATGCAAGTGTGGTAAAAATTCATGTCATATTTCAACTCGTAAAGAAATTCATACCAATCATATTTCAAGCATTCATGACATGGTATTATTCAAAAGTTCTCACATTAAAAGTTATAAATATTTAACGAGATTGCTTCCATCAACTTCTCCCTTTTTATTTTTCATTAAAACTTCACATGAAGGAGGAAAGTAAGGAGGAAAAACCATTGAGAACCAACTTTGAATGAAGTTAAAAAGGATAAAAGAGTTTCATTAAATCATGCTTCATTTTTCATAAGGATCAAGATATTCATGTGAAATTAAATCCTTGCAAGTGTTCATCTAAAAAGAAATTCTTCCTTCATTAAGAAAGAATTCATGTGAAAGAATCATCATATCAAATCCATTTCTCAATTAAAAATTCACAAGAGATAAATCCATGAGAGATGCATTTGTCAATGACTTCTATGTATAAAAAATCATTAAGTGATGGAGCACAGATATGAAATAAACTTGATATGGCATAGACTCATGAAAGCTTCATTCAAGAAATACATTAAGTGAAAGATAGTCCGGAAAGAAAATATACATCAAATTCATGCATTTATAAAATGTTTTGTCATAAATTTTCATCACTACTTACATGAGACAAAATCATTAGTGTTTTGTAGTACTCAAGGATTAAGAATATGATGTATTGATTAAAACTTTTCAATAAAAATCATAATCATGAAAGTAAATATGATATTGCATCATTGTATGATAACATGCTCATCATCATAGAAACTTTTAGCATCAAGGCACAAAATTTCTAACATCAAAGTAAACATGTTATTGAGGCACACAATTTGATCATCATGTAAAATTCGCATCATAAAATTATCAGCACAGAATTTAAGTGAGTGATCAAAGAATGAAGAAAGTCTAAAAATGAAATTTAACAAAAGCATTTGGACAGATTAACATTCCTAACTCTCTTATAATAAAATCGAATTGTTCTTCACTTAAAGGCTTTGTAAAAATATTAGCTAACTGATATTTTGTATTAATAAACTCTAGGATTACATCATGATTAGTGACATGATCTCGTATAAAGTGATGCCTAATGTCAATATGTTTTGTTCTAGAGTGTTGAATGAGATTCTTTGTTAAACATATTGCACTAGTGTTATCACATTTTATGGGGATATTTTTAAGATGAATGTTATAATCCTCTAAAGTATTTTTCATCCATACAACTTGTGCATAGCATACACTAGCTGCAATGTACTCTACTTCAGTTGTAGATAGTGCAACCGAATTTTGTTTCTTGGAAGTCCAAGAAACAAGTGCGTGTCCTAAAAATTGACATGTTCCTGATGTGCTTTTCCTATCTAATCTACATCCAGCAAAATCCGCATCGGCATAAGTAATTAGCTTAAAATTCTCAGATTTTAGATACCATAATCCTATATTTGTGGTTCCTTTAAGATATCTAAGTTTTCTCTTAACTGCATTAAGATGAAATATCTTAGGATTAGATTGAAACCTAGCATAACGTCCTACACTGAATATGATATCTGGTCTAGTTGTGGTGAGGTAAAGTAAACTTCCTATCATACCCCTATAAGCTTTTTTATCAAAGCTTTCTCCACTTTCATCAATTTCTAACTTAGTGGAGGTGCTCATAGGAGTGTTGATAGCCTTTGAGCTATCCATATTAAACATTTTTAGCAAATCTAAAGCGTATTTTGTTTAACTAAGAAATATGACAATACTTAGTTGTTTGATTTATAAGCCTAAAAAGAAGGTTAATTCTCCCATCAAACTCATTTCAAATTCAAGACTCATACTTTTAGCAAATGATTCACATAGAGATTCATTCGTGGAACCGAAAATAATATCATCAACATAAATTTGAATAATAAAAAAATTATTTTTAAATTTTTTGATAAAAAATATAGTATCGACCTTGCCTTTAGAGAAATTATTTTCAATAAAAATTGAACTAAGTCTCTCATACCAAGCCCTTGGGGGTTATTTTAAACCATAGAGAGCTTTAGTTAATTTAAACACATGATTAAGAAGATTATCATTCTCAAATCCGGGAGGTTATTCAACATAAACTTCTTCGAAAATAAAGCCATTAAGAAAAGCACTTTTAACATCCATTTGAAATAACTTAAAATTATTAGTACTAGCATAGGCAAGGAGCATCCTTATGGCTTCTAATCGAGCCACAGGAGCGAAGGTTTCTTCGTAATCGATATATTCTTCTTAGTTGAAACCTTTGGCCACTAATCTAGCCTTGTTTCTAACCATGGTACCTTTGGCCACTCATCTTGCATTACAATAATCCATGAATCATCTTTTATGGCTTCGTCAATACATTTAGGTTCAATTTAAGAGAGAAAAGCGACGTTGGCACAAATATTTTTAAGAGAAAAACATGTTTGAATCCCTTTAGATGTGTCTCCTATGATTAGCTCCTTAGGATAAGCATCTACATACTTCCAATCCTTGGGTAATGATGTTTTGGAAGTAGATGCATCCAAGTTGCTAGATAGAGAAAGGGATTCATTTAAATTCAAAGCATCAAAATCATCATCAAAATCATTTTTCTTAATTTCGGAAACATCATTAAAAACAGCATGAATGAATTCTTCTATAATCAAAGTTTTGTTTATTAAAGATACGAAATGCTTTAGAAATAGAAGAATAGCTAAGAAAGATTCTTTTATCGGATTTAGCATCAAATTTTCCTAAGGCATTTTTTTCATTCAAGATAAAACACTTACACCCAAAAAACTTTAAAATATGAAACATTAGATTTTTTATTGTTCCATAACTCATAAGGGGTTTTGGTGAGTAAGGGTCTTACTAAAACTCTATTCATGATATAGCATGCAATGTTTATGGCTTCGGCCCAAAAATATTTGGGTAAGCTATGTTCATTCAACATGGTTCTTACCATTTCTTGTAGATTTCTATTCTTTCTTTCTACTACTCTATTTTGTTGAGGATTTCTTGGAGTAGAAAAGTTATGGTTATATCTATTAGATTTATAAAATTCTTGAAAATCACGGTTTTGAAATTTACTACCGTGATCACTTTGAATTGACGAAATCATAAAACCCTTTTCATTTTGAATAAGTTTACAAAACTTGGAGAAATATCTAAAGTATTCACTTTTGTGTGTCAAAAAATAAGTCCATGTGTATCTACTATAATCATCTAGAATGACAAATGTGTATTTGCTACCTCCTAGGCTTGATGTAGAAATTGGTCTGAACAAGTCCATATGGATTAATTACAAAGGTCTAGAGGTGGTTATTTGGTTCTTAGATTTGAAGCTACCTTTTATTTGTTTTCCTAGTTGACATGCATCACACACATTAGTTTTAACGAACTTGATACGAGGAATTCCTCTTACAAGTTCTTTAGATGAAATTTGAGAAATTAGTTTTATGCTAGCATGACCTAATCTCCTATGCCAAAGCCAAGCATCATCATTTAAAATCGAAAAACACATTTCATTACAAAGATCATTGATGTCAATAGTGTATACGTTATTTTGTTTTAGTGCAATCATAGATGTGTTTTTGTATAGTTTTTCAATAATGCAAGCATTAGATTCAAATATAACAATATATCCTTTATCACATAATTGACTAATACTCAAAAGGTTATGCTTTAAGCCATCAACTAATAACACATCTTTAATAAAAAAGTTAGATGTGTTATCTATAGTTCCTTTGCTAATGATTTTACCCTTGTTGTTGTCTCCAAATGTGACATATCCTTCGTCTAGGCTAGTGAGCTTAGAGAATTGAGATGGATCTCCAGTCATATGCCTTGAGCATCCACTATCAAGGTACCATCTCTTGCTCCTAGCTTATGATGGTATACGTTTCTACAAAAGAGGATGATTTTTAGATACCCATTTGACCTTGGGTGCCTCAAAAACCAATCGGCTTAACTTTTTATTTTGCATGGAATTCTTTACGGTTCCTTTAGGAACCCAAATCAATTTGTATGGACTACACTTTTTAAATGGATAATGATAATCTATATGTCCAAGTTTGCAACAAAAGTTACATTTGTTTTAGGGTGAAATATGCAAGATAGGGCCTTTAACAATGGTGGTTGGATTTTGGTGATAGCTACTCACAAATCCGATTCCACTTCTTTTATGAACGTGACCCTTATTGGCAAGAATCATGTTCAAGGACTTGCTACCAACCTCAAATTTTTCTAAGGTATCCTTGAGTAGTAAGTTTTCCTTTCTAATTGTTTCTACTTCATGACATTTCGTACATAGAGCTAAATTATCATTGTGCTAAATTTTTAATTTATCGAAATCACTAACAAGAGAATCATGTTCCTTTTTTAATAATTTATATTTTTTACTAATTATTTTGTATTTATCAAATAAATCATGAAAATCATTTAATAGTTCATCAAATGATAAATTTGCGTCTAATGAACTTGTTACCTCATCTCTAATGGCCATTAGTGCAAAGTGAGTAACTTGCTCGGTGTTGGTTGGCTTCTCTTCTACCGATGCACTTGAGTCGTCTCATGTTGCTTTGAGCGACTTGTTCTTTGGTGTCCTCTTCTTGGCTTAGGGACATTCACTCTTATAGTGTCCCGATTTCTTGCATTCATAGCAAATTACTTGATTTTTCTTGGGTTCAAATTTATTTTTAGTATCATTTTTAAATTTATTTTTTTAATTAATTTTTTGAATTTCCTTATTAAAAGTGCCAAGTCATCATCAAAGTCCTCATCACTTGAGTTTTCTCTCAAGTGGTCTTCTTGTGTCCTTAGTGCCATATCCTTCATGTTCTTTGGAAGGGTGTCCTCAAGCTCTTCGTGAGCTTTACATGTCATTTCATAGGTCAGTAGTGACCCAATTAGTTATTCAAGAGGAAAAGTATTTAGATCTTTGGCCTCTTGAATAGCCATTACTTTAGGGTCCCAACTCTTTGGAAGGGATCTTAAAACTTTATTAATGAGTTCAAAATATGAGAAACCTTTACCAAGTCCTTTTAGACCATTAACGACAACCGTAAATCGGGTGTACATGTCTCCAATGGTCTCACTCGGTTTCATTCAAAACAATTCATAAGAATGCACTAAAAGGTTAATTTTTGACTCTTTAACTCTACTAATACCTTCATGAGTCACTTCGAGTTTATGCCAAATATCAAAAGTCATTTCATAAATCAACACTCGATTAAACTCGTTCTTATCTAATGCACTAAACAAGGCATTCATAGCCTTTGCATTTAAAGCAAAGTCTTATTCTCCAACTCATTCCAATCATTCATTGGAAGAGAAGACCTTTGAAATCCATTTTCTACAATATTTCAAAGCTCAAAATCCATTGAAATCAGGAAGATCCTCATTCTTATCTTCCAATATATGTAATCCGTCCCATTGAACATGGGTGGACATGTAATTAAATGAACCTCTTGGTTGTCAGCAAATGCCATCTCTCTTGGGTTTTAAACCAAACGAGAGTGAAAAAAACTTATTTCTATTAAAACTGATTCCAACGAGAATGGTTTCAATTCAATTCTCTCCGGAAGGAATTTGATCTTCAAACCTTTCGTGAAAGTGTAAGAGAAGACTAAGGCGATTTGCAGCAATATAAATTGGACGAATGAAAAGTGTTAATTTTGAAAAGTCTTTGCACGATTAAAGCCAATTTTGGAAGATGTTTATGTGAAAGCGTATGTAGACGTAGATAAAGCACAGTAAGGAGGAGAGGCAGTTTGCTATAAAAGAAAGTTGCTCAAAGTAAATGCAAACCGAGTTTTAGAGTGGTTCAATCAACGTGACCTACATCCACTTTTGGATTCCTCCTCCGATGAGGTCAGCAGCATCCACTAGAGGCCTTCGTTCAATAAGTGAAGGCCAACTACCTTTTACAGCTTTTCTTCTTTTGTCGGGTTTAGGAGACAACCCTTACAAGTCTTACTCCTCTTTCTTGGATGGTTACAAGGTTAAGAGATGAAGGAGAACTCTAACTTTTATAACATTTTAAGGCTCAAGAACTCAAGATTATGCCAATTGGTTTCGTACCCTTTCATGTAGAAAAGGGTGGGGTTTTTATAGGCTCCATTGGCTTTAAATTTGGAGATTAAAAGTGTATAATCTCAGATTTTCGAGGTCTTGGCGGTACCATAGCCATTACTGGGCGATACTACCGCCTGACATCTGACACTAGGAGGTACTACCACTCAGTCTAGGTGGTACTATATCCTGATAGAGCTTGAAGACCGAGCTCTAGCGGTACCACCGCCTAACAGGGGCGGTACCACCGCTAGCAGCAATAATTGCCAGCGGTACTACCACCTGACAAGGGCGGTACTATCACTTGATAGGGGCGGTACCACCATCCAAAATTCCTGGGAGACCAAGTTCTCCTAGGCGGTGCCTTTGCCGGCCAGGAATTCAGGGTCTTGGTTGGGCCTTGAATTCGGCCCAAACCAGCCCATCTTAGGGCCCAGTTGGCCCCTAATTAAGTTAGTGGGATTAACTCCCAATCCTAACTTAATTTACACTCTAAATACAATAATTAAGATATGATTACTGTAATTCATGTTCCGGTGCGTTAATCGCTCTTCCGGTGAGCTTCCAGCGTACTTCCGGTGAACATCTGATGAACTCTCAGCAATGCTCCGGCAGACTCTCGGTAAGCTCCTGGACTTTGCAACGATCTTCTTGGTGAGTTCCGATGAGCTTCTATGGTAAGCTTCTGGACTTCTCGGTTGGTTCCCACAGAACTTCCGACGAACGTTCGGACTTCCGACGAACTCTCGAACTCCCAACGTGATCTCGATCTTGAATCCAGCACAACACCTGCTTCATGTCTTACTACCATCGTAGTTAATCCTGCATACTTTTCTCAACATATAGATTAGATCAAACAAATTACAATTGACTTCATCATCAAAATCTGAGATTCAACATACCGATCTTTCAGTGGGTGAAGATCAACTACTCTTTCAACTTTATCTCATTTTGACAGGTTTAGAAGAGAACCTTTACACCCCTCAATGTAACCCTCACACACCTCCTTTAGAATAACCTCTAAGCTTAAGGAGGCGGGAACTTAATCTTTTCAACACTTTTACAACTTAGAATTCTTTTCCCTTTCTGCTTAATTCTTACTTCTCCATGCAGGAATAGTTGGAGTATTTATAGACCCCAAATGGCTTGAAAAATGGAGCAAAAAAAGATTTCATCTCGGGTTTCCCGGGTCCTGGCAGTATCACCACCTATGTTGGGCAGTATTATCGCTTGTGTTGGGTGGTACTACCGCCTACAACACTAACACTAGGTGGTACCACCGCCCAGTCTGGTGGTACTTGCTAATCATAGGTGTCCTATAAGCCAACCACATGAGTGATGGCATGTGTGACTTGACATACAGTCTTTTTTATTTATTATATTTTGATATTTTATCACTTTATATTACATGTTGTTTGAATATATTGTGATGTCCATGGATCTGTGCAATGAAAATCGGATCGTGATGAGATCACGATAATGAGACCGATTTGCCTTTAAACATAGATCCTAAATAATCCCAATCATAGGACACTCGAAAGGGACATCGAGATAACCAGATAGACTAGTGTACTGTATACCCATCCATATGATGGATGCAGGTGGTCGCATAGCTACTCGTGTGGGGACACTAGGGATATAGTACAGGTGCTTATCGGAGAATGAGTTCACTGATTGATCCACTTACGGAATGTTGGATAGTTGATGATGCCTTTTTGTTAGACAGCAATTCCATAGTCTCAGTGGTGTATCTAGTCCTTAGACTTGAGACACCAAGGATGTTATGTATGAATACTCCACTCTTTGATACCAGACTTATAGATATGGAGGTTCCAAATCTATCATTGCCGGTCATCGGGAGTGGTAGCCAACCTTACGAGGACTATTGAGTGTTGATAGAGGATTATCCACTCTCAGTGTCATGAGAGGAATATCCCATGTATTCTTGCTTAGACACATCCTTGGCCAGGGTCAATCGGATTGAGAGAGAAAGAGTTCTCTAAGAGAATCCGATTAGAGCAAGACTCAATTAAAAACCGTATGGGTCTGACAGCACCAAGCTCGGTATACAGTCTCTAGGATATTATATAGATGATAGACTATATGTACACAATAACTAAGGACAGATAGGTCCAATGGATTGGATTCCCTTATATCGTCTAGGGACTATGATGTAGTGGCCTAGTACGTCCACAATCGTTTAGTCTGAACTAGAAGGAGTTCTGACAGGTATGACTCATAGCCAACTCAATATTAGGCCTAGAGGGTCATACATATATGGTAGGCTTTACGATTAGTAGAGGTTCGGATATGAGATATCCGCTAGAGCACCTATCTTATTGGATACCCAATAAGCCCCTAAATTATTGGATCCTATGGATGTGATCCAATAAGAGTTAATAAAAGATTATTGGATAGAGACCCACTAATCTAAGATGTTTAGGTAGTTGGATGGAGATCCAATACCCAATAGGGCAGGATCCATTAGGCTTAAGTAGATAGGGGACCTCTATAAATAGGAGGGAATCAGTTGTTCATATGCTAGAGCCTTTTGGTTTGTCTCTCCTATTCTCCTCCCCTTCTCCTCCTCAGAGCAGGCCTAGAGTTTTGAGGAGCGTCGTCGTAGCCCTACTGTGTGGATCATCGCTAGAGAGGAGGGCACATGACCTCCTTCACTCTCTCCAAGAGATCTATAGGGATTTAGGGATATACAATCCCCCTAGGTAACACAATCTATCTTATATGTAGTTTTAAGTTTTGCGAATTTTTGTGCACCAATCTTCGCACGACGACGAACATATATTTGGGAATTTGGGGTTTTTGTTTTTTTGTTCTTTCGTTGCGCATGTGATGTTGCCCCCAAGATTTTTCAACACTAGTATCCGAGTTAGGTTGTTCATGCGAAAGATTGGTTTTAAACTGCGTGTGTTATATTTTTGAAAATCATTTGATATCAAAATCGTTGACGCAAAAGGCTGAGGGCCCGTAAGGCAGCGACGCCTACCTGTGCTGCGCCCGCGGGGGTGCCCACTTATAGGGGCAGCACCGCCCTCGCCTCCTGCGTGGCAACACTGTAGGGGAGAGGGTTAGGGTGTTTGTGTAAAAGGATAGTTTTGCCCCTCGGAATTTTAAAAATTTCAAGATTATCCTTTCTATATTAAATTACCAAAATACCCCCCATAATTAAATAAATTCCCTACATGTCCTTGATTTCAGAAAATATTAATTAATTAAATTATTTAATTGATTATTATTTTTATTATTATCTAGTAGTCCTACAAAATAATATTTACATGTTATGTATGATGTATGGACGGATGATCATAGACCATATGATGTGTGTATTTGTGGTTATTATTATTGGGGCATGCGAGCCTCCATTTTATTTTTTGTTTATTATCGGGCCTGCGTGCTTATGATTAAGTTGTAATCACATGAGGAGGCACAGCAGGAGCGTGGATGCGATAGCGGGACCCACAAGACGGACAATCGAGAGGGAACCGATGAGGACAAGATGGACGATCACAGGGCATGGAGATGCACCGCTACACACATAGATCTTGATGTAAATAATTAGGCCCACTTGCTAGGGCATGATCACATTAGGCTTATTGAATTTCGTATTTTGATGATGAAACCAATTGATATGTGTTTATGTTTTAATCTATGTTTTAAGTGACGCAGGATGCTTCAATCAGGATGAGACAATTGAAGCAAGAAAAATCATGTTGTGTCGAGGGAAAACATGTCAGAATATTGGATGTCAGGTTGGAGGAACGATCGATGTATCGATAGAAAGCTTCGGGCCATGGATTCAGGCATCGGGCCAAGAAGAGCAGATATTGCACCAAGGATATCGGAGTTGTATAGTCAACTGGCCAATTGGGCAATAGGCCACAAGAGAGGATGATGCATCAAAGAATCGGACGAAGCATCGAGAGACCAATGACATGCCGGACAACTTGATTAATGCTTAGTATTTATTGTCTAAATCGAAGTATATTTTACATGAAGCAAAATGAAGTCCCGAAGTCAAGGACGCGATTTCATTGGGAGTTCGAGAGTTCGTTGGAAGTCCGGACGTTCGTCGGAAGTTCTAGCGGAACCAACCTAGAAGTCTCGGAGCTTGCTAGAGAAGCTCATCGGAACTCACTAAAAAGATCATCGTGAAGTCAAGGAGCTTACCGGGAGTCTGCCAGAACATTGCTGAGAGATCGTTGGAAGTTTGCCGATGTTAGGACCGGAGCGGCACTAAGAGGGAGGGGTGAATTAGTGCAGCAGATTAAAACTCGTAAGTTTGAAAACGATTTCATAAAAACGTAGAGATTTTGATTCGACAAAGAATGACTTGGTAAAAGTAGCTCGAGTAAAGTAAGGAGATGAAAACCAAAAGCTTGCTGCTATGTAAATAAAGGTTTCAGAAAGGTAAACACTCACACATTCAAGGAACGTACCAATTTAAAGTGGTTCGATCAAATGACCTACATCCACTTGCGAAGCCTTCTTTGATAAGGCTCTCAACTTCCACTAGCAAATTACTTTGAAGGGGAAGGACAAATACTCCTCTTATAACCTTTTACAAGTGGTTCACACTCATACAAATTTTTCAAAGAGAAAGAGGGAGGTGAACACTTAAGCTATTGAAAACAAGACTTACTAAAGTCTTTGCTAACACTTTTTCTCAATCTCTAACTTTTCAAAGGTTGTTCTCTCTGTTGAGAATTGAGGGGTATTTATAGGCCCTAAGAGGATTCAAATTTGGGCTCTAAATTTGAATTGCTTTTGGGTTTCCCGGTGCTGGCAATGCCACCGCTTGTCAATGTCTGACACTAACAGTGTACTGGCTGTGCCACCGCTAGACCTCTTGGGTTCTAGGCGGTGCCACTACCCAGTCCAGCAGTTTGCTGGTGGTGCCACCGCTTGAACTCTCGAGTTCTGGGTGGTGCCACCACCCAGTCTGGCGGTGCCACCGCCTAGACTATTTCAGCTCACTAGTTAGGCTCCAAACTTGGCCCAAACCAGTCCGAACTTGGGCCCAATTGGCCCCTAACCGAGTTATAGGATTAACCCTTAATCCTAACCCTAATTACATGTAAACTATGAAATTAAGATATAGTCCTAAGCAAGTTTTTAATCGGCAATGTCGAGTTTCCTTCCGGTGAGCTTTTCGGTGAACTTCCGGCGGACTTCCGATACACCCTCGGATTTCTTCCGGTGGACTCCCAGTAGGCTCCTGATCTTGTGGCGATTTCAGCGAGTCATTGGCAAGTAGCCGAACCTTCTTGGTGATCTCCGCGAACCTCCGACGATCTCTTCGGCGGACTTTCAAAAACTTTGGCAAGTCCTCGATTTCTTCTTGGTTGGTTCCGGTAGCACTTCCGATGAATCTTCAGACTCTTGGTGGACTCTCGAACACCCATCAAACTTGACTCTAGTAGACTTGCTTTATGCCTTCAAGCTATTATAATTAATTCTGCACAAGTAAAGAAAAACTTAGATCTAGACAATTACTCCTAAGCAATTAATCAGGTTGTCCGACATGTCATTGATCCCTCGACGCTTCGTCCGACTCTTCGGCGCATCGTTCTCTTGCGTCCTATTGCCCAATCGGCTAGTTGACTCCTCAACTCTGATATCCTTAGTGCAATACCCGCTCTTCTTGGTACGATGCCCGAATCCACGGCCCGAAACCTTCCGTCGATACGTCGACCAATCCACCGGCCCGACGTCCAATTTTCTGACATGTTCCTCTGGCCCAACATGATTTTCCTACTTTAATTGTCTCATCCTGATCGAAGCATCCTGCGTCACTCAAAATGCAGATTAAATAATAAACACATATCAAGTGGTTTCATCATCAAAATATGAGATTCAACAATCTCCCCCTTTTTGATGATGACAACCACTTGATTGTTAGGATCGGAGCGACACAAAGAGGGGGGGGTGAACTAGTATAGCAGATTAAAACTCGTAAATTTAAAAACGAATTCGTAAATATGAGGAGATTTCATTTCGATAGTAACTTGAGTAGATGAAAATCGAAAGCTAGCAGTAGTGTAAATAACAATTTCAGGAAAGTAAGAACTTACACATTCAAGGAACATACCAATTTAAAGTGGTTCGGTCAAAATGACCTACATCTACTTGCGAAGCCTTCTTCGAAGAGGCTCCAAACTTCTACTAGCAAATCACTTTGAATGGGAAGGACAAATACCCCTCTTATAACCTTTTATAGTGGTTCACACTCTTACAAATTTTCAACGAGAAAGAAGGAGGTGAACACTCAAGCAATTGAAAATAAGACTTGCTAAAGAGTTTGCTAAGGCTTTATCTCAATCTCTAACTTCTCAAAGGTTGTATTCTCTGCTGAGAATTGAGAGGTATTTATAGACCCCAAGAGGATTCAAATTTGGGCTCCAAATTTTGAATTCTCTTGGGTTCCCGATGTTGGCGGTGCCACCGCCTGTCAGTGGAGGTGCCACCGCTTATTAGTGTCTGACAGACAATGTACTAGCGGTGCCACAGCCCAGTCCGGCGGTTCCACCGCCCGGTCCTATAGGTCACTAGATAGGCTTCAAATCTGGCCCAAACTAGGTAATATCGGGCCCAGTTAGCCCCTAACCAGGATATAGGTTTATCCCTTAATCGTAACCCTAATTACATGCAAACTACATAACTGAAAACATAGTCCTAAGCAAGTTTTCAACCGGCAAACGTCGAGTCTCCTTCCGGTGAGCTTTCTGGCTATCTTTCGGCAGACTCCCAGCAGGCTCCCGATCTTGTGGCAAGTTCAACAAGTAGTCGAGCCTTCTCGATGATCTCCGCGAACCTCTAACGATCTCTTCGGTGGACTTCTGAAAACTTCGACAAGTCTCCGATTTCTTCTCGGTTGGTTCCGGCAACATCTCTGATGAATCTTTGGACTCTCGAACACCCATCAAACTTGACTCTGGTAGACTTGCTTTATGTCTTCAAGCTATCGTAGTTAATCCTGCATATGTAAAATAAAAGTTCGATCTAGACAATTACTCCTAAGCAATTAATCAAGTTGTCCGTCATGTCATTGGTCCCTTGACGCTTCGTCCGATTCTTCAGTGCATCGTCCTCTCTTGTGGCCTATTGCCCAATCGGCCAGTTGACTCTACAACTTCGATATCTTTGGTGCAATACCCGCTCTTCTTGGCCTAATGCCCGAATCCACGGCCCAAAGCCTTCTGTCGATACATCGACCGATCCACCGGCCCGACATCCAATCTTCTAACATGTTCCTCCGGCACAACATGATTTTCCTATTTTAATTGTCTCATCCTGATTGAAGCATCCTGCATCACTCAAAATGCAGATTAAATCATAAACACATATCAAATGGTTTCATCATCAAAATATGAGATTCAACAATATCCACCTATTTGATGATGACAATCACTTGATGACGGAGTTAACCTTAACTCCCGGAGTTTAAACAAACTCCCCCTATCAATATGCCATATTGATAAAACCTTGAATTCAAGCCGAATTCAAGCCATTGTAAATATTCATCATGAATATTTACAACACGTCATCATGCATAACATGATCATACTTCTCCCCCTTTGTCATCAACAAAAAGGGGAAGTGTCACTTTCTATGTGTTTGAGATATAAAGTTCAATATATTGCATGAAAAACATAATATCCATTTTTATCATCATGCAAGTTGTAAGCTTGAAAATTTAGCAAGTGTTAGATCGTGATTTGAACATTCAAGCTATCAAGTTGTAGATATGAAAGTTTTACAACATACAAGCTAGCAAATTTAAAGATGTGTTAGTTGGCATATTTGCTTTTCTTTGCGATGTGCAAGATAGCATTTATTTGTAATGTTCAAGATAGCAAGTTCTACATCATGCTAACTAGCAAATTAGAGATGTTCAAGAATGCAACTCTTGCTTCATGAAATATGCAAGTTGCAAGCTAGCAAATTTTTGCTTCCTTTGCAATGTTTGAGCAAGCAATTTTGCTTCCATTGCAAAGTGCAAATTAGCACATTTTGTATCTTGAGATAGGCAAGATTACACTTTTGGTATGCAAATTTATAGTATGTAAGATATCAACTTTTATACATAAAAAGTTAGCAAAAAGATGTGCAAGATGGACTTTTTTGCCTCTTTTCGAAATGTGTAACTTGACACATATTGCTTCTTTTGAGATTTGCAAGATAGCAGCACTTTTGCTTCTTCTTGAAGTATGCAAGCTAGCTAGCAAGCTAGCAAAATTTGCTCCCCCTATGTCATTGTCAAATAGAAGGGAATAACAATACAATCATGTAATTTATTTCCCTTTACTATAATCTTCAAATCATGACAAAGGTAAATAACAAAGATAAAAAATGAATGTCAAAAGACATATATCATTTTTGACAAATTTCTTCTTTTGTAAATAGAAAGCATGATAGGAAACAATCTTGATTCAAAGAGAAAACTCAAGTTATAAATTATCAAGATGTCAAGTAGCATATCATGGTTTACAAGAACAAGTTTCTTGTTAGTTATTAGCAAAAAGAATTGTAGGAGAATAAAATCTCAATTCATACATATAAAATCTTATGATTCACATAGAAGATCTCCTCTTTTATACAACAAGAGAATCTTGATTTACATAAAGTTTCAAAACATAATTATCAAGATCATGAATACTAAAAGACCATGAAACATTTCGACAAATCTCCTTTTAAATAGAAAACAATCTTGATTCATTCAATAGAAAATTCAAATTATAATTGCGAGAAATCAAGATCATGATTTCAATAAAACCCATTAAATTCAAATCATTTTCATAATCCATGAGATTCATAAAAATAATACAAATGGATTCATCAAAATCAATAGGATAGAGAAAAATAATTTTCAAGAAAAATGTTCTTCTCTTTTAGTTGTTTCAATTCATGTGATTTATTTCATTCAAGCATGCCCTTTTTATTTATGTCAAATAAAAACATGTATCATGTTTAAAGTCGAAAGTGTGAGATTTATTACGACAAGGATCAATAAGACACTTTTATTATGATAAAAATCGATAATCCGTAAATCACAAGATTCATCATGCATAATTTCGAAAATCTCATGCATAGAACAAAATCATCAATCATGATATCAAAACATTTATCATTTAAAGCATTAATGATACACATCATATGCAATACATCACATACATTATCATAATAAAAAGTATAAGTATTACATGCATCATTCCAAATCATAAATATTTCAAATCATGATGGTATTAATTTGTCAAATTGCATCTTACCATGCATGATCATAAATTTTCATTTGTATGCATCAAAATAATATCAAGAGTATTTCATGCATAATTTTATATCACCACATAAGGAATATCAAGAAGAAAATAATTGGGTGATGAGATAAATATTTCATGAATACAAGGAATTGCATAAAAATCATATCATGAAAGATTAGAAGATGTGAATACAAAAAGACATGATTTCTTTTTGAAGAACCTACTTATAAATAATCAAAAGAAAATCTTAGGAGATCGATTAATGAAAAAATCTTGATTCATAATAAATCTTAATTTGTAAATATCACGGAATCAAGATCATGATTTTTGATAAAACTCATTCAAATTCAAATCGTCCAAATCATCAAAATCTCAACATTTCTTTCAAGAGATTCAAAATGGCATAAATAATTTTATTGGTCTCTTAGGTAGAAATCAATAAGATAGAGAAAAATAAAATTTTTAATAAAAAAATTCTTTCCTCCTTTTGCTTCAACTTATTGATTGATTTCATACATGCATGTCATTTTCTTTCAAATCCATGCATCATTGTTTAAAATAGAAGGATAAAAAATCATCAAGATAAAAAAAAATGCAACACATAATTCAAAACATTTATCATGATAAGGCATATAAGCCAAAGAAACTATTAAACATAAAACATATTCATCAATGAAGGTTTTATTGGGCATAAGGTATTTCAACCAAAATCATTTTGTTATTTGTTGTAGTCATGCATTTTTCTTTTTAGATTAATCTATCTTTTTATGCTTAGTTTTTCATGGAAAAGCCATGCATCATCATTAAGCATGATGTTAAATTTCTTAATATTTTCATTAAGACATCAAACATGGTTTCAATAAAAATCGAAAATCATCAAGATACACATTTTTTTTTTAAAGAAAAACATACATATGATCATTAGATTTAAATTTAACATTTTATTCCATTAACATAAAACATGTAATTTTCAAGAAAAATGATTATTCAATAAAATAAAATAAAATAAAATGTATCATGGAAAACATCAAGTAATTTCAAAATAAATTAAGGGGGTTTCGATTACCTCATCATTAAATGCCGTTGAGGCATAGTTTGCCACCTCGCCTTTCTTGATTTTCTCCTCGTCTTCGGAGGAGCTTGAATCATCCCAATTTTTGTTCTTCTTCTTGTGTTTAAAGCAAGTAGTTTTGTTCTTTAATTTTTGTTTCATTTGTAGTTTAAGTTCACCATCACTTGAGCTTATGCTTGAGTGGTCTTCAATTATTCTATGTCTCAAATCCTTCCTATCCTTTAGAAGGTGGTTCTCAAGTTCTTCACGTGCATTGCATGTTATTTCGTAGGTCATTAGAGACCTAATAAGTTCTTCGAGAGGAAATGTTTTAAGGTCCTTGGCCTCTTGAATGGCCGTAACTTTTTGATCCCAACTCTTTGGAAGGGATATTCAAATTTTAGTTACTAGTTCAAAGTTAGAAAAATCTTTACCAAAAGCTTTAAGTCCATTGATGACATCCGTGAAACGGGTATACATGTCTCCGATGGACTCACTTGATTTCATCAAAAAAGTTCATAAGAATGCACAAGAATATTGATTTTGGACTCTTTCACTCGGCTAGTGCCTACATGAGTGACCTCAAGAGTTCTCCAAATATCGAAACCCAAATCATAATTCGAAACGTGATTAAATTCATTTTTGTCAAGTGCACAATATAAGGTATTCATAGCCTTTGCATTTAAAGAAAACATCTTTTTCTCCAAATCATTCCAACGGTTCATTGGAAGAGAAGACATTTCAAATCCATTTTCGACTATGTGCCATAAATTCAAATCCAAAGAAAGTAAGAAAACTCTCATTCGAGTTTTCCAATAAGTGTAGTCCGTCTCATTGAAAAAAGGAGGATGAATGAGAGAGCAACCCTCTTGAAGACTGAAAAGAGCCATTTCTATTTGGGTGCTAAACCAAAGTAGAAAACCGTGGCTCTGATACCAATTGTTAAGATCGGAGCGACACTAAGAGGGGGGGGGGGTGAATTAATGCAGCGGATTAAAACTCATAAGTTTAAAAGCAAATTCATAAATACGAGGAGATTTCGTTTCGATAGTTACTTGAGTAGATGAAAACCGAAAGCTAACAGTAGTGTAAATAACAATTTCAGGAAAGTAAGAACTCACACATTCAAGGAACACACCAATTTAAAGTGGTTTTGTCAAAATGACCTACATCCACTTGCGAAGCCTTCTTCGAAGAGGCTCCTAACTTCCACTAGCAAATCACTTTAAAGGGGAAGGACAAATACCCCTCTTATAACCTTTTACAATGGTTCACACTCTTACAAATTTTCAACGAGAAAGAAGGAGGTGAACACTTAAGCAATTGAAAACAAGACTTGCTAAAGCCTTTGCTAAGGCTTTATCTCAATCTCTAACTTCTCAAAGGTTGTATTCTCTACTGAGAATTGAGGGGTATTTATAGACCCCAAGAGGATTCAAATTTGTGCTCCAAATTTTGAATTCTCTTGGGTTCCCGATGCTAGCGGTGCCACCGCTTGTCAGTGGCGATGCCACCGCCTGTTAGTGTCTGACACTGATAGTGTACTGGCAGTGCCACTGCCCAGTCCGACGGTACCACTGCCCGATCCTCGGGTTCTGGGCGGTGCCATCGCCCAGTCCAACGGTTCCACCACCCGGTCCTACGGGTCACTAGATGGGCTTCAAATCTGGCCCAAACTAGGTAATATCAGGCCCAGTTGGCCCCTAACCAGGATATAGGATTATTCCTTAATCCTA
>NW_027021261.1:41728-64761 GCF_036884655.1 Musa acuminata AAA Group | reverse complement strand
GAACGCAGCTTTTGATTTTAATCGCTGTAAGATTTCCGCTGCACTAATTCACCCCCCCCTCTTAGTGCTCTCGATCCTAACAATTGGTATCAGAGCGGGGTATTTCTCATTTCGGATTTACACCCGAGAGAAATGGCTCTTCAAGAGGGCTTATCGGTTGTTCGTCCACCGTTCTTTAACGGATTGGACTACACTTATTGGAAAACTCGAATGAGAGTTTTCTTGATTTCTCTGAATCTGGATTTTTGGAATATTGTTGAAAACGGTTTTCAACTTCCCTCCAAACCGATGAACGAATGGTCGGATTTGGAGAAGAAGTATTTTTCTTTAAACGCAAAGGCTATGAATGCCTTATTTTGCGCTTTGGACAAAAATGAGTTCAATCGGGTTTCTTTGTGCGAAACGGCTTTTGATATTTGGCGCACTCTTGAAATCACGCACGAAGGAACTAGTAGAGTCAAAGACTCGAAAGTTAATATTTTACTGCATGATTTCGAGCTTTTTCAAATGAAGCCAAGCGAAACCATTGTTGACATGTACACCCGTTTTACGGATGTCGTCAATGGTTTAAGAGCTCTTGGCAAATGTTTTTTTAATTCTGAACTTGTGAACAAGATTTTGCGTTCTCTTTCTAAGAAGTGGGATTCAAAAGTAACTGCAATACAAGAAGCTAAAAACCTAAACAACTTACCACTTGAAGAACTAATTGGTTCGTTAATGACATATGAAATGGTGCACAATGCACATGATGAACATGTTGAATACAATCACCTTCCAAAGAACAGGAAGGATTTGGAACTCTGGACAAATGAATGCCACTTGAGCGATGACTCAAGTGATGAGGACAATGATGAACAAAACAATCTTCCAAAGAACAGGAAGGATTTGGGACATAGAACATTTGAAGACCACTCGAGCATAAGCTCAAGTGATGGTGAACTTAAACTACAAATGAAACGAAAATTAAAAAGCAAAAAGAATGGAACTACTTGCTTTAAACACAAGAAGAAGAACAAAAATTGGGATGAATCGAGCTCCTCCGAAGACGAAGAAAAAATCAACAAAAGCGAGGCGGCAAACTACGCCTTAACAGCCTACAATGTTGAGGTAATGCCTTTGGTTTATTTTGAAATTACTTGATGCTTTCATGATGTTGTTTTCTTTTTTAGTTTAGAATTAATTTTCTTGAAAATTACATGTTAAAAAAAAAAAAAATTATTACAAAATTATGATCATGCTAGTAATTTCGAAAATGATAATATTGCATATTTTATGATAAACAAACAAAATTTGATTGAAAATATGAAATCATGGTTAAGAAGTAATAATGTGTATCATGTTTGATTAACATTATTGAATGAAATCACGTTTGATTTAAAGTAATGCATAATAATATTAAATGGTTATGATACAATGATTAACAATTTTATGCATGAGATTTTAAGTTATTCATGATCATGAGCTTGTTTGATCTTCATGATTTAAATTCAAAATCTATAGCAAAATTCATGTCTGAATATATGAAAGTGTTAATTTCATTTTCGGATTCACTTAACAAGTGGTATCCTAACTATCGGATTTACTCATACACTTATGAAAAATAATTTTCTAAAATAGATTTGATGAAATGATTCCTGCTTATAAATTCCATCTTGAAATATGAATGATAGTATTTTTGCTTGCAAAGATTTGTTTCACATACATATCACCTATGATTCATGTGCAGAAAAAGAATTTATAAATCATAATACAATGAGATTTCTTATGCAAAAATAAAGTGCTTTTGTGATTCATTGCTAAAGAGAATAATTATTAAAATCATGATCTTGATAATTATAACATGAAGCTCTTTATAAATCAAGATCGTTCATTATGCTCCCTACATTTATCAAAAAGGAGTTCTTCAAATGAAATGCAATTTGTCTTTTGATTTCATGATATTTTATGAATTTCGAAATTAATTTTAATGACTTGATTATGAGTTTCAAGTTGACGATTTGATTTGAATAAGTTATATCTAAATCATAATCATGATCTTGCAAAATTGAAATCACAAATAATATCTTTTGGTATTCATGAATTGATACTATAAGTGCCATATTCATCATGTTAAGATATCAAGAACTTGCATCGTAATTCTACTTGATGATATCTTACCATATGATGAAATGCTACAATTGATGAACACTTGAAATGTAATCCTCTATCTTATTGATTTTTCAATAAATCTATGCTTGTCATACATGAATTTATTGAATATAATTTTGAGGATGATTTCAGATTTGACAAATGCTTGATTCGTATTTACGACATAAGATACACTTAAAATATGAATAATGCATCAATCATGTTAAATGCTTCAATCATTTTCTATCTCTAGAGTTCTCGATTTTGATAAAATACAAGTGATAAATTCATTTATGATATCTTGTAAATCACTTGAATTATGAATGAGTTTTTTATGATGTGTTAAAAGAATCACTTAAAAAGAAAATGCTTTTCCCATCTTATCGAGATTAATGATTTCATAATATTGTGTGAATCTCGAAATTGATTTTGATGAAATAGTAATAACGTTATTCATGTTATGAATCTCAAAAATGATAATATGCTTCATGTGATAATATGAATACACGAAACACTTATGATATGATTTTTATACAATTCCGTGTATTCATAAAATATTTATCTCCTCATCCAATAACTTTTCTTGATATTCCTTATGAGATGAAATGAAATAATGCATGAAATACAAATGAGGAGTTATTGATCATGCATGGTAGGATATAATTTGACAAAATTGATACCATCATGATATGAAACATTTATGATTTGCAATTATGCATGCAATACTTGTGCTTTCTAATAATGATGTGATGTATTGCAAATGATGTAAATCATGATGAGTGCTAAGTTACACATTTTGAGAAGAAATTTCTATATTGAAACATTAATGTAATTATGAATGATGATATGATATTATGCATGTAATACTTCAACTTATGATAATGCAATGATAAAATATTCATGATGAAAAATTATCTTGACATTCATAACTTGATTATTCATCCTTTGTCATGATCTTGAAATCGTTGTAAAAGGAAAAAGAACTACAAAATTGTATTCTTCCTTTCTTTTTGACAATGACAAAGGGGGAGATAGCTAGCTTGCACAAGTCAAGAAGATACAAAAACTTGATTGCTAGCTTGCCTATCTTAAGTAGCAAAGATTGCTAACTTGCTTATTTCAAGAAGCAAAAGTTGTCTTCTTGAACATCACCATCTTGAATATCTCAAGAAGCAAGACTTGCAACCTGCACATTACAATAGGAAGCAATAATCATGAGCCTACACAAGAAAGTTATCTTGCATTTGCTTTCGAGGTTTTTGCTAACTTGTATATTGTAAAAAATTGCTAGCTTGTAATCTAAAGAGAAGCGAAAAGTTGCTATCTCAAAAGAAGCAAATGTGCTATCTTGCCTATCTCAAGAGGCAAACATGCTAACTTGCGCATCTAGCAAAGTGGACAAAATTTTCATATTTCAAGAAGCAAGAGTTGCCTTCTTGAACATATCTAATTTGCTAGCTTGCATGATGTAGAACTTGCTATCTTGAACATCTCTAATTTTCATACCAAGTGCTATCTTGTATGCTATAAAACTTGCATATCTAAAACTTGATAGCTTGAATATTCTAAGCATGAATCAACACTTGCTATATTTTCTAGCAAAATTGCATGATGATAAAACTTGATATTATGTTTTTCATGCAATGAGTTGAACCAATATCACAAACACTTGATTGTGATACTTCTCCTTTTTGTTGATGACAAAGGGGGAGAAGTATGTTGATGAAAGTATGTTGATGACATGACATATGATGCATAAGTTTATGCATATGTTCATGTTGACGTGTTGCAAGTATTCATGATGAATATTGCAATGACTTGAATTCAGTTTGAATTCAAGGTTCTATCAATATGGCATATTGATAGGGGGAGTTTGTTTAAACTCCGGGAGTTAGGTTTAACTCCGTCATCAAGTGGTTGTCATCATCAAAAAGGGGGAGATTGTTGAATCTCGTATTTTGATGATGAAACTACTTGATATATGTTTATGATTTAATCTGCGTTTTGAGTGACGCAGGATGCTTTGATCAGGATGAGACAATTAAAGCAGGAACATCATGTTGTGCCGGAGGAACATGTCAGAAGATTGGACGTCGGGCCGGTGGATCGATCGACGTATCGACAGAAGGCTTCGGGCCGTGGACTCGGGCATCGGGCCAAGAAGAGCGGGTATTGTGCCAAGGATATCGGAGTTGCGAAGTCAACATGCCGATTGGGCAATAGGCTGCAGGAAAGGACGATGCGCCGAAGAATCGGACGAAGCGTCGAGGGACCAATGACATGCCGGACAACTTGGTTAATTGCTTAGGATTAATTGTCTCGATCAAAGTTTTGCTTTAATTGTGCAGGATTAACTATGATAACGATGAAGACATAAAGCGAAACAAAGTGTCGGAGTCAAGCGCGAAGGATTTGTTGCGAGTTCGAGAGTTCGACGGAAGTCCGAAGGTTCGTCGGGAATGCTACCGGAACTAGCCGAGAAAGATCGGAGCTTGCCGAAGAAGCTTGTTGGAACTTGCTAAGAACAAATCGTGAAGTCTAGGAGCTTGCCGGGAGTCCGCAGAATGGTTTCCGAGAGTTCATCGGAAGACCGCCGGAAGTTTGTCGGAAGCTCGCCAGAAGAAGTCTTGCCTTGCGGAATTTGTAATAGCTTAGAAAATGTCTTTAAAATCATAGTTAGCACGTTAATTAGGGTTAGGATTAGGTGTTAATCCTATAACCCAAGTAGGGGCCAATTAGGCCCAAGTTCGGACTGGTTTGGGCCAAGTTTGGAGCCAAACCAAGTGAGCTGAAATAGTGAAAGAGGTGGCACCGCCCCAACCAAGAGGTAGCACCGCCCAAGCTATGTCTCCCAGCGAGACTGGGAGGTGCAACCGCCCCAGCCAGGAGGTGGCACCGCCTGGGGCTCAGTCTTCGAGCAAGACTGGGCGGTGCAACCTCCCTGACAGAGAGGTGGCACCGCCTGAGCTCGGTCTTCGAGCTCTGCCAGGCGGTGCAACCTCTCCAGTCAGGAGGTGCAACCGCCTGATCCCGGAATTCCGGGATTTGATCGTTTTGAGCTCCAAATTTGAATTGGGTTGGGGCCTATAAATACCCCACCCATTCAGCATTGAGAAAGCAAGAACACACACTCGAAATCTTGCTATCTTTCTGTGTTTCTTAGAGCTCAAAACTGCTAGTTCTCCTCTTTCTATTCTTCAAGTTTGAGTTGTAAAGAGAGGAGAGAAAACTTCTGTAAGGGTTGTCTCCTAAGCCCGTCAAAAGGAGTGAATCTGTAAGAGGGTAGTTGGCCTTCGCCTATTGAAGGAAGGCCTCTAGTTGACGTCGGTGACCTCGTCGGTGGAGGAAGCCAAAAGTGGAGTAGGTCAAGACTGACCGAACCACTCTAAATCTCTGGTTTGCGTTTATTTTGAGCACTTTATCATTACTGCAAACCTCCTTCATAACTACTGCATTCTGCGCTTTTACGAACAAGTTCTAAGTGCTGTTCTTTCCGAATCTGCATTCAGACATAAATCAGTGTTTTCGTACATTACAGTTTACGTTTACGTTTTAATTCTGCAAAACTGTCTTCTACGCCTTCACGAACAAGTTTTTAAGTGCTGATCTGTCCGAATCTGCTTTCAGACGTAAACCAACATTTTCGTATGATATTTACATCGCAGTTTACGTTTACGCCTTGATTCTGCAAAACTGTCTTCTGCGCTTTTACGAACGAGTTTCTAAAGTTCAGATCCCTTTGAAACTGCGTCTAGACGTAAAATTGCGTTTAGACGTAAAACTGCTCAAACTGTGTAAAGACGTTTTAGACGTAAACTGAGTTTAGACGTAAATCTGCGTTTAGACGTAAAACTGCGTTTAGACGTAAATCTGCGTTTAGACGTAAAACTGCGTTTAGACGTAAATCTGAGTTTAGACGTAAATCTGCGTTTAGACGTAAAACTGCGTTTAGACGTAAATCTGCGTTTAGACGTAAAACTGCGTTTAGACGTAAAATTGCGTTTAGACGTAAATCTACGTTTAGACGTAAAACTGCGTTTAGACGTAAATCTGAGTTTAGACGTTAATCTGCGTTTAGACGTAAAACTGCGTTTAGACGTAAATCTGCGTTTAGACGTAAAACTGCGCTTAGACGCAAAACTGCGCTTAGACGCAAACTGTGCTTAGACGCAAACTGCGCTTAGACGCAAACTGTGTTTAGACGCAAACTGCGCTTAGACGCAATCTACGCTTAGACGCAAACTGCACTTAGATACAAACTGAGAAATAGCTTTTGCATCATAATAGTTTTTATTGAACGAACGCAGCTTTTGATTTTAATCGCTGTAAGATTTTCGCTGCACTAATTCACCCCCCCCTCTTAGTGCTCTCGATCCTAACAGATATCTATTTGTTCATTCATTTGTCGTAGTGTCTTCAAAATTTCAACTTGTTGATTTTGAATTTATTCCTGCTGTGATTTGATCTGAGATAGTTCCGCCATAATGAGATCTTCAGAGGAGGAAATAGGAGCTGAAGGTGCTGCGCCAAAGGAACTAGGAGGAGGAGATTCATTTCCCATAAGAATTGGTGTTTCGGGGTGTTCTATTGGTGGAGGAATTGGATCAGTCCTTCTAGGCTGCCTAACCCATATGCCATTGCTAAAAGTGCACCTAAGTCTTTTCAGTAGGTTTTTATTTATTATGTTATATCGATCATTTTGAATAGATTCTTCATCGGGTGGGATGCAAATGTCATAGGCATAAAGAAATCTAGTGATTAACCTCCCATATGGTAATATAGTATCTTTAGCCATAATATCCTGCATGTGTTGCCGAATTGAGTACCCAAAACAATTATGCTGACCGGTCATAATCCAATACATGGTACTCATCTCTATTTGACTTATTTCGTCAAGATGAAATTGTTTTGGGAATATGATGCTTGTGATAATGTGATGAAGGATTTTAGAGTTGAAAGGCAGTAAGTGTTCACAGCTCTTAGGTAGGAAGTCAAGGTTTGGATTTGCAAAAATTGTTTCTACGGCTTCGGTATAGGTTGCTCTTATTGTTTTGACGTCCCATTTTCCTTTAAAATAGCATCCCCTATCTTTTTCAGTTATGCCAATTAGCTCACAAATGGTGCTGTCAAATATTCTAATGGGTGTTCCTAGAAGGTAAGTGCTTAGGCTATCATTGTCTTCATATAGGTTGGCATAGAACAATCTCACTAACCGTGGATAGATTGGTTCCTCTATTTGTAGTAGAGGTAGAGCTTCTAGGTGTGCAAACCACCTAATGGGATCTAAGTCCTCTAGTTCATCCAGATCAACGTATTTTCCTTTATGGACACATCATGTTTCAAATTTTGGAAAGCTAAGGGCTACCTCTTTTGATCTAAAAAGGTCATGGTTATATGAATCTCCTTCAATCCTTTTTCCTTTTGATCTCTTAGGAGCCATTTTCTAGACAAGATGATGATGAAATTGTGAAAAATAAGCAAGAGAAAGAGAAAAGAAAAGAGGGATTTCAAGTGTTACCTTGTGGAGATTATGTTGAGAGATGGAAAGCTTGGACCACCAAGAATCCTTCTCCAATGCTTCTAAGAGTTAGAATGAGTGTTAGAGGGAATGGGAGAGGGTTTTTTGAGAGGTTTTTCTTCGGGTTGGGGGCGGTGTCACCGCCGGCCCTAACCCCTCGGGTTAAAAGGGTCACTCGATCGGTGTCACCGCCAAACCGGTCGGTGTCACCGCCGGATCTGGCGGTGCCACCGCTGGCATCCCGCGGAGGAAAGAAAAAAAATTTTTCTTCCTCCCTTTTGTTTAGCTTCTTCCCTCAAGATCATAAGTTATACTTTAATGGATCATTTTGAATTGAAGAAGAAGGAAGAAATCAAATCCACAAAGGAAAAGGACGAGTCATTTTTCGTGAAGCTCATTTTAGGGACAATTTAACATGCCTAATTCCCTTCTAATGAATTTAAATTGATCTTCGTTCAAAGCTTTTGTAAATATATCTGCTAATTGATGCTTTGTGTCAATGAATTCTAGAACAACATCATTGTTAAGGACATGATCGCGTATGAAATGATGCCTAACGTCGATGTGCTTAGTTCTAGAGTGCAGAATTGGATTTTTAGTAAGACATATGGCACTAGTATTATCACATTTTATGGGAATATTTTTAAAGTGAATTCCATAGTCTTCTAATGTATTTTTCATCCAAATGACTTGTGCACAACATGCACTTGCAGCAATGTATTCGGCTTCCGCCGTAGATAGTGCAACTGAATTTTGTTTCTTGGAAGTCCAAGAAACAAGTGCATGTCCTAAAAATTGGCATGTTCCGGATGTACTTTTTCTATCTATCCTGCATCCGCCAAAATCGACATATGCATAAGCTATTAGATCGAATTTTTCAGATTTTGGATACCACAATCCTAAATTTGGAGTTCCTTTAAGATACCTAAATATTCTTTTAACACTCTTCAGATGAGACAATTTAGGATTAGATTGAAATCTAGCGCAAAGTCCTACACTAAACATAATATCTGGTCTAGTCGCGGTGAGGTAGAGTAGACTACCTATCATTCCCCTATATGTTTTTTGATCGAAATTTTCACTATTTTCATCCATATCTAACTTAGTCGTAGTACTCATAGGGGTGTTTATTGCTTTTGAATTATCCATGTTAAAACGTTTTAACAATTCTAATGTATATTTGGATTGTTTAAGAAATATATCATCACTAAGTTGTTTGATTTGTAATCCTAAAAAGAAAGTTAATTCACCCATTAAACTCATTTCAAATTCATGACTCATACATTTGGCAAATGATTCACATAGTGATTCATCCGAAGAGCCAAAAATAATATCGTCGACATAAATTTGCACAATAAGAAAATTATTTTCAAAATATTTAATAAACAATGTAGTATCAACCTTGCCTTTGGTAAAATTATTTAAAATAAGAAAGGAACTAAGCCTTTCATACCAAGCTCTAGGAGCTTGTTTCAAGCCATAGAGAGCTTTAGTCAATTTGAATACATGATTAGAAAGAAGAGAATTTTCAAATCCGGGAGGTTGTTCGACATATACTTCTTCGGAAATAAAACCATTCAAGAAAGCACTTTTGACATCCATTTGAAATAGTTTAAAATTATTACTACTAGCATAGGCAAGGAGCATCCTTATGGCTTCTAATCGAGCCACGGGAGCGAAGGTTTCTTCGTAATCGATACCTTCTTCTTGGTTGAAACCTTTGGCCACTAATCTAGCCTTGTTTCTAACCACGATACCATTTTCGTCTTGCTTGTTTCTAAAGACCCACTTAGTACCTATGACTGAGTGGTCACTTGGTCTAGGAACAAGCTTCCATACCTCATTCCTCTCAAATTGGTTCAATTCTTCTTGCATTGCAATGACCCAAAAATCATCTTTTAAGGCTTCGTCAATGCATTTAGGTTCAATTTGAGAAAGGAAGGCGGCGTTAGCACAAAAATTCTTGAAAGAAGAACGAGTTTGAACCCCTTTTGTTGTATCTCCTATAATTAGCTCCTTTGGATGAGCATCTACATACTTCCATTCTTTGGGTAGAGAAATTTCGGAAGAAGATGCATTCAAATGGCTATTTTGAGGAGGGGGTTCGTTTAAATTCAGATTATCAAAACCAAGATCATCATCAAAATCATTTTTCTTTAAATCAGAAATTTCATTAAAAACTACATGAATAGACTCTTCTATTACTAAGGTCCTTTTGTTAAAGACACGAAAGGCCTTAGAAACGGAGGAGTAACCAAGAAAAATGCCTTCATCGGATTTAGCATCAAATTTACCTAGGGCATCCTTTTCATTTAAAATGAAGCATTTACAACCAAAAACTTTAAAATAAGAAATATTTAGTTTTTTGTTATTCTATAATTCATAGGGAGTTTTTGATAGAGATGGTCTTATTAGGACCCTATTCATGATGTAACAAGCCGTATTTACGGCTTCGGCCCAAAAATATTTGGGTAAACTATGTTCATTTAACATAGTTCTTGCCATTTCTTGTAGGTTTCTATTTTTCCATTCAACTACTCCATTTTGTTGAGGATTTCTTGGAGTTGAGAAGTTGTGATTGTACCCATTAACTTCGCAAAAATTTTGAAAGTCACGATTTTGGAATTCACCACCATGATCACTCCGAATTGATGAAATCATGAAGCCTTTTTCGTTTTGAGTGAGTTTACAAAATTTAGAGAAACACTTGAAGCAATCACTTTTGTGAGCTAAGAAATAGGTCCAAGTGTATCTAGAGTAGTCATCCACAATCACAAAAGCATATTTGCTTCCACCTAGACTTGTTGTATCAGTTGGTCCAAATAAGTCCAAATGGATCAATTGTAATGGTCTAGTGGTGCTAATTTGATTTTGTGGTTTGAAGCTTGTTTTTATTTGTTTGCCTAGTTGACATGCATCGCATACCTTATCCTTAATAAACTTCATATTCGGAATCCCTCGTACTAGTTCTTGAGATGAGATTTTAGATATTGTTTTCATGCTTGCATGACCTAATCTCCTATGCCAAAGCCAAGCATCATCATTTACGGCGGAGAAACACATTTCATTACTTAGTTCATCAAGATTGATGGTATAGACATTATTTTGTTTTAAAGCAATCATAGTCATGTTATGATTTGGTTTTTCAATAATGCACATATTTGATTCAAATCTAACGATATAACCTTTATCGCATAGTTGACTAATACTCAAGAGATTATGTTTCAATCCATCAACTAGTAAAACATCATCAATGGAAAGACTAAATTTGTTACCAATAGTTCCCTTGCCAATGATTTTGCCTTTGTTGTTGTCTCCGAAGGTGACGTACCCTTCTTCTTTGCTAGTGAGCATAGAGAAATGAGATGGATCTCCAGTCATATGTCTTGAGCATCCACTATCGAGATACCATCTCTTGCTCCTAGCTTGTGGGTTTGTCTACAAAAGAGGATGATTTTTAGGTACCCATTTGATTTTGGGTGCCTCAAAAATTGACCCACTAACCTTGTTATTTATTTTTGAATCCTTTAAAGTTCATTTAGGAACCTATATTAATTTTTGTGAACTAATTTTCCTAAATGGACATTTGTAGGCAATATGTCTGGATTTGCAATAGAAGTTGCACTTCATATAAGAGGAAACATGTAATGTAGGTCCTTTTATGAAAGTGGTAGGATTTTGATGTAATCCTTTTACAAATCCAATTCCATTTCTATTTGAGATGTGACCCTTGTGTGCAAGGATCATATCTAATCCTTTGCTACCAACCTTAAACTTGTTTAAGGTTTCCTTAAGAAGCAAATTTTCGTTTTTTATTGCTTCTAAATGCTCACACTTAGAGCATGGAGGAGTTTGAAGACTATCAAACTTATCTTGTAGCAAAGCATGCTCTTTCTTTAAGATACTTAACTTCTTGCTAACAGTTCTACATTCTTCAAATAATTCATGAAAAGCGATAGAGAGTTCTTCAAAAGATAAATCTTCATTAAGTAAATCACATACCTCTTCTCCCAAAGCCATTAGTGCGTAATGAGCAACTTGCTCGGTGTTGGACTCCTCTTCTTCGGACGCGCTTGAATCATCCCATGTTGCCTTGAGCACCTTCTTCTTTGATGTCCTCTTTTTGGTTTGAGGACAATCGTTCTTGTAGTGTCCCGGTTTTTTGCATTCATAGCAAATCACTTGGTCCTTCTTTTGTTCAAATTTATTTTTTATATTATTTTTAAATTTGTTCTTTCTTAAATATTTTTTAAATTTTTGAGTTAAAAGAGCAATGTCATTGTCACTGTCCTCATCACTTGATGTTCCTTTCAAGTGGTCTTCTTGTGATTTGAGTGCCATATCCTTCCTGTTCTTTGGAAGGGGGTTCTCGAGCTCGTCATGAGCTTGACATATCATTTCGTAGGTCATTAGAGACTCAATGAGCTCTTCAAGAGGGAATGCTTTAAGGTCTTTGGCCTCTTGAATGGCCGTAACTTTTGGATCCCAACTTTTAGGGAGGGATCTTAAGATTTTAGTTACTAGTTCAAAGTTAGTAAAATCTTTACCAAGAGCTTTGAGTCCATTGATGACATCCATAAACCGGGTGTACATGTCTCCGATGGACTCACTTGGTTTCATTCGGAAAAGTTCGTAAGAGTGCACAAGGATGTTGATTTTGGACTCTTTCACTCGGCTAGTGCCTTCATGAGTGACTTCAAGAGTTCTCCAAATATCAAAAGCCGAATCACACATTGAAACACGATTAAATTCGTTTTTATCTAGTGCACAAAACAAGGCATTCATAGCCTTTGCATTTAAAGCAAAAACCTTCTTCTCCGATTCATTCCATTCGCTCATCGGAAGAGAAGATTTTTGAAATCCATTCTCGACAATAGACCAAAGCTCAAAGTCCATAGAAATGAGGAAGATCCTCATGCGAGTCTTCCAATATGTGTAATCCGACCCATTAAACAAAGGTGGTCGTGCAATAGAATGACCCTCTTGCATGCCGGAGTGAGTCATCTCTCTTGGGTATTAAACCAAATATGAGAGATAACCTTGCTCTGATACCACTTGTTAGGATCGGAGCGGCACTAAGAGGGGGGGGGGTGAATTAGTGCAGCAGATTAAAACTTCGGTTTTAAAAAATTCTTTAGTACGATAAGAACGGAACTTGAAAAGCTTAACTTGAAAGCGTATTCTTAAAGTTGCGCAGTAAAGGTAATAAGGAACTAAAGCATGTAAGAAGATTTGCAGTAATGTAAATGGCAATAATGAAATGCAAACCAGAGATTACGCCGATTTTAGAGTGGTTCGGTCAAATGACCTACATCCACTTGCGAGGCCCCTCTTCGATGAGGCTCCCACCTTCTACTAGCAAATCTCTTGAAATGGAAGGGTGAATACCCCTCTTACAACCTTTTACAAGCAGTTCGACCTCTTACAAATTTTCAATAAGAAAAAAGGAGAACTCTCTAGCAAATTGAAAACAAGACTTGCTAAGACTTTCTAAGACTTTTCTCTCAATCAAAATGCTTCTCAAAAAGTTGTAACCTCAGCTGAGATTTGAGGGGTATTTATAAGCCTAAAGAGGATTCAAATTTTGGGCTCCAAAATTTGAATTCTCTTTGGGTTCCCGAATGCTGGAGGTGCCACCGCCCAGCCAAGCGGTGCCACCGCCTAGCCAAGCGGTGTCACCGCCCAGCGCTCGGGTGCTGGACGGTGCAACCGCCCAGCCAAGGAGGTGTCACCGCCCAGCTCTCGGGTGCTGGGCGGTGTCACCGCCCAGCCAGGCGGTGCCACCGCCTGGCTCTCCGGTTCGCTGATTTGGCTTGATTTTAGCCCAAACCAAATCGGACTTTGGGCCCAGTTGGCCCCTAACCAGGACATAGGATTATCTCTTAATCCTAATCCTAATTACAAGTGAACTACATAACAAAACACATCCTAAGCAAGTTTTCTACCGCGAACGTCGAGTCTTGTTCCGGCGAGCTTTCCGATGAACTTCTTCCGACGGACTCCCATCAAGCTCCCGAACTTGTGATGACTTTAACGAGTAGCCGAGCCTTCTCGGTGATCTCCGTGAACCTCCGATAACCTCTTCGGCGAACTTCCGAAAATTCCAACAGGTTCCCGATTTCTTCTCGGTTGGTTCCGAAAGCATCTCCGACGATTCTTCGGACTCTTAAACTTCCATCGAACTTGACTCCGGTATCCTTGCTTTATGTTTTCTGGTTATCGTAGTTAATCCTGTACACTTAACTCAATAATATGGATTAGATCAATTAACCCACCAATTGATTATATCATCAAAATCCGAGATTCAACAAGTTGGACCTCCGATCCGGTTACCACCAAATTCGGGTATGTGATGATGACATTCCAAAAACTGAATTTCGCACACATGATGGCCATTATGAATTCTTGGTATTGCCTTTTGGACTTACTAATGCTCCTTCAACCTTTCAAAGTCTCATGAACGATATTTTTCGGAGCTTTCTTCGTAAATTTATGCTGGTATTTTTCGATGATATTCTCGTTTACAACCCTTCTCTTGAGATTCACTTTCAGCATTTACGGATTGTTTTGACGATCCTTCGGGAGAATACTCTTTTTGTTAAGCAACTAAAGTGCAGCTTTCTCCAGCAAAAAGTAGAGTACCTTGGGCATATAATATCAGAAGAAGGAGTGGTGGTAGACCCAACAAAAATTGAGGCAATGCAAGGCTGGCCGAAACCTACAAACGTGAAATTACTGCGGGGGTTCCTTGGACTAACGGGCTACTACCGAAAATTTGTTAAGGACTATGGGAAGATCAGTGCACCGCTCACTTCTTTACTGAAAAAAAATGATTTCCAATGGTCGGACAAAGCCTCTTCTGCCTTCGACAAACTTAAAGCAGCCATGACAACGACGCCGGTGCTTGCACTACCAGATTTCAATAGACCCTTCATCATTGAGGCCGACGCATCTGGAGTCGGAATTGGAGCCGTTCTCATGCAAAATGGTCGACCACTCGCATACACTAGTAAGGCATTATCTCCCTCCCATCAAAACATGTCAGTATATGATAAGGAGATGCTCGCCATTGTACACGCAATAACGAGGTGGAGACCCTACCTGATCGGTCGGCGATTTCAAATTAAAACTGACCATAAAAGCCTCAAGTACTTTTTGGAGCAAAAGATATCATCCCCTGAGCAGCAAAAATGGGTAACCATACTTCTTGGATTTGATTATGAAATTATTTACAAAAAGGGGAAAGAAAACGTTGTTGCAGATGCACTCTCACGGCTACTTGAACAAGCTAAGGTTTCAGCCATCTCCCTTCCTACCACCGGTCTCCTCGAGGACATTAGGGAAGAATGGAAGAAGGATCCAGAGATCAGCAACATCATAAAAAAATTGGAGGAGGATCCAAGTACAATAGCCCACTACACTTGGGATTCGAGGGATCTACGCTACAAAGGTCGCATTGTGCTTATACCTGACTCCCCTTGCATCACAATCATCTTGCATGAAATGCACTCCATACCTTCAGCAGGGCACTCTGGATTCCTAAGAACCTACAAAAGAGTGAAGCAAAATTTTTATTGGAGAGGGATGAAAAAAATTATTGCTGAATATGTGGCACAATGTGATGTATGTCAACAGCACAAGGGTGAAACTGTGGCAAATCCAAGGAAGCTACAACCACTACCCATACCAGACTCAGTGTAGACTGACATCTCCATGGACTTCATTGAAGGGCTGCCATCTTCCAAAGGTAAAAGCACGATTCTCGTGGTGGTTGATCGACTTACGAAATATGCTCATTTTTGTGCTATGAGAAATCCCTACACTGTTGCTAGTATTGCCCAGATTTTCATAGAAAATATTGTTAAACTGCATGGGATGCCAAGGTCCATCGTAAGTGATCGTGACAGGATCTTCACTAGTAAATTTTGGACCGAGTTATTTCAGTTACAAGGCACCAAACTCAAGATGAGCACAGCGTATCATCCACAAACTAACGACCAAACATAGGTGGTAAATAGGTGCTTAGAGACGTACCTCCGGTGTTTCGCTAGCGACCGACCAAAAGAGTGGGCAAAATGGCTTCCCTGGGCCGAATGGTGGTATAATACTACATATCATTCATCTACAAAATATGCCCCTTATGAAGCATTGTATGGTCGACCAACCCCTGTGATTCCAAAGTATGTAATTGGCTCGGCCAAGGTAGATCAGGTTGACCAAGAATTGATTGATAGGGACAAACTCTTACAACTGTTAAAAGATAATCTCTCTACTTCTCAAGCCAGAATGAAGCAGCAAGCCGACACACGACGAAGTGAAAGAGAATTTTCAGTGGGAGATTGGGTTTATCTTCGCCTACAACCATACAAGCAACTCTCTATCAACTCTTCCATGAAGCTATCCCCACGTTTTTATGGGCCCTATCAGATCACAGAGCGTATTGGAGCTGTGGTGTACAGACTTAAATTACCTGAGGATGCCAAAATTCACCCTGTCTTCCACGTATCATGCCTATAGCCCAAGTTAGGAGAACACGAGTCACCCCAGATCCAACTGCCCAACACAACTGAGGATGGAGTTATTCAAACCCAACCACAAGCCATCCTCAATCGTAGGATCGTGATGCGTCGCCGACATCCCTCTACTGAAGTACTAGTGCATTGGAATAATCTACCACTTAAAGACGCCACATGGGAACCATATGAGGAGCTGAAGACCCGGTTCCCTGAGTTCATAGAATCTCAGCCTTGAGGACAAGGCTGATTTGAAGAGGGCGGATCTGTTAGGACTCTAGCTAGGAGAGTCCTAATTGAGAGGGACATTCATGTAGGAGGTTTTTTCTTAGAGAAGAATTAGGAGTTGTAAGGGAGTAGGAGTCTTGAGTAGGAGTCCTATTAGGAGTTGGTTAGAAGTAAGGGTCTTAAGTATGAGTCCTATTAGGAGTTGGTTAGAAGTAAGAGTCTTAAGTAGGAGTCCTATTAGGAGTTAGGGTTTAGAAGCCCTATAAATAGCCATGTATTCCTTCTCTTTTCTTAAGCAATAGATGAATCTTTTCTGTAGCCTTTGAGCAGCAACTTGGAGGGAGGAACCCCTATAGAGTTCCAAGGAGGCCGATCTCCTAAAGAGATCAACCCCAAGTTTAGAATCTGCAAGGGTTCTAACACCCCTGCTATGTGGATCACCACTATAGAGGAGGGCACTTGACCTCCTTCATCCTCTCCCATTGATTTATAGGAATTCATGGATATAAGATCTCCCTAGGTAATCTTACGCGTAGTTTTAGTTTCGCGGGTTTTGGCGCACCAATCTTTGTACGATAATAAGAAACCTTTTTTCTGTAGGAAATCTATGATTTTTATTTCTGTTCTTTCGTTGTGCATGTGATGTCGCCCTAGATTTCCCAATAGTGGTATCAGAGCCAGGTTACTCGTGCAATAGATTGGTTTTTAAACTGCGTGTGTTGTGTTCAATCGCGTAAAATTGTTTTACGTGATTGTTGTGATTTTTTGGTCATATTCTTCAAATTTTTGCTGCATATTTTCTTGTTGTTATCAAGTGTTTTAGATGTTGAATCTCGGATTTTGATAATAAAATCAATTGATGAGTTTGTGATCTAATCTGTGTTTTGAGTGACGTTAGACTAGCTTCGATCAAGGAGAGGCAAATTGATTGAAGCAGGAGGAATCAGACGTTGAACATATTAGGAGATTGGATGTTGGGTAGAAGGATCGATTACGCGTCGGTATAAGGACTTCGTGTCATGAGTTTGGGCATCGGGTTGAAGGATCGGACATTGCACCAAGGAGATCAGAAGTTGTGGGAGTCAACATGTCAATTAAGTAATACGCCGAAGAGGACGATGCGCCGAAGGATCGAATGAAGCGTTGGAAGAACCAATGACATGCTAGACAATATATGATTTATGCTTTGTAATAATTTGTTTAGATCGAGTTAGTTTAGGCCTAATTGAGTCGATATTTGGGTGAAACAATGTCAACTCAATTAGAGGTCAATTAGGCCTAAATCAGGGTTGAATTGGGCCTGCTGTTTGGCCTATTTAGTGTCCTATAGCAAGTCTGGCGGTGGTACCACCCAAACACATTATTCAAGACTATGTCAGGCGGTGGTACCACGTAGTGTCAAAGAGTACCGACGGTGGTACCGCCAATACCCCGAAAACCCAGGGATTTGAATTTTGGCTCCAAGTTTTGAAGCCATTTGGGGTCTATAAATACCCCATAAATTCCTACTTGGAACATACACAAAAATAGAGCAAAAACTCTATTATTCCAAGGTTGTAAACTCTTTTAAGTATAGAATCCCTCCTCCAAGAGCTTAGTGATAGTCCTAAGGGAGGTGTGTGAGGGAACACTTGTAAAAGAGGGGTATAAAGGTTCTCTCCCGAACTTGTGAAAAGGAGAAAAAGAGTTGTGAAAGCGTAGTTGATCTTTGCCCGTTGAAAGAAGATCGGTAGTGGAAGCCGGTGGCCTCGAGTGAAGACGAATCGGGAGTAGACGTAGGTCATGACAATCGAACCACTATAAAACTCGGTTTGTATTTCTGTTTTACTTTTCATTGTCAGTAATATTCCTTTAACTGCTTATTGCACTTATTCTAAGTCAAGCATACCTTCAACATTTCCGACACTATTTTTAATCGAATGAAAGTTTGAATCGTTGAGTGTTTTATCGAAGCACTAATTCACCCACCGCCTTCTTTTAGTGTCGATTTCGGTCCTAAGATTAGAGAGGGCTTTTGATGTCAAATTAATTGACACAAAAGGAGAAGAAAGGGTAGCAACCGTTGTTACCCTTTGGATTGGTCGAAGGCTGCTTGCAACCTTGGCCGAGAGCTTTACTTTGCTGCTCTCAGCTTGGCCAAAAGTTGCAAGGCTGAGAGCATCATGGGGGCTCTTAGCCATGGGGGTTGCGGCCCCTATAGCCGGGTTTCCTGGCTGTAAGGGGCACCTTAGGTTGCTAGGGTTTCCTAGCCGCCCAAGAGCCCCTAGCGGCCAAGACTCCTGACCGCATGGGGCAATGTGGTGGCTAGGGTTTCCTAGCCACCTATGCTCGCCTTGTAGCCAGGGTTTCCTAGTTGCAAAGGCAACTTTAGAGGCTAGGGACCCCTAACCGCCTAAGGCAGTCCTGCGGCCAGGGTTTCCTAGTTGTAGGGGTAACCCTAACGGCCAGGGTTTCATGGCCGCATGGGGCACCCTAGGGTAGGGTACCCCAAAGGGCTACAAAATAATTAATTAAATAGTTTAATTAATTATCATTATTATTATCTAGTAGTCCTACATGATGATATGTACATGTGATGTGTGATGTGGATGGATGATCATGGACCGTGTGATGTGTGTGTACATGTGATGTGATTATTATTATTATTGAGACCTGCGAGCCTTCAATTTTTTCTCATTTATTGTCAGGCCTACATGCTTGTGATTATATTGTAATTACACAATGAGGCAAAGCGGGAGCGTGGAGGTGATAACAAAACCCATGAGGCCGAGATGGATGATCGCGACGCATATAGATGCGTCGAGATGCCGACGGAACCGGCTAGGATGAGATGGACGATCACAAGGTATGGAGATGCGTCGCTGCACACATAGATCTTGATGTGAGTGATTAGACCCACTGGCTCGATCATGATCATATTGGGATATGGTCTATGAACATCTAGTATGATTGATCATGTGATGTATGATTACTAATACACCTGCTAGATATATATATATATATATATATATATATATATATATATATATATATATATATATATATATATATATATATATATATATATATATATATATATATATATATATATATATATAATATGTATGTGTGTGACGTCATATGAGACCAAATCAAAATCCTATCTCTTGATAATATTAAGTTGGTAAACATGAGGTAATTAGATTGATCCACATGTGGCCTTCCATCATTATAGGAATCGATTCCCGATATAGGTTGAGTTGGTTGAGTCCCTCGAGGCTCCCTTATATCATGATTCAATATCTTGCCTATGACATAGAGATGTCACTAGTGACATGAGGATATGATATGCTTGGTCAAATCCCTCAAGGGCATATTATCGAATTAGACTCATCTTGTAACGATGGTGATGACTTAATCGAACATCATGGTTGATCAAGTCCCTTGAGGCCATGGTGGTTCATAGGTCAAACAACACGAGAATCACAAAGAGTTGTGATTGACAAGAGTTGCATACCTTTATAGCCTTAGCTTGATTGGTTGAGTCCCTCGAGGTTACATTAAGACGTCGATTGGATCTCAATCCCCACTAGAGATTCGCCCGGGGTCTTCGATTCACATATCGGAGGGAGTTGTGTGTTTCGCAAGAAAATAGTGGGAGTAGACTAAGATAGAAGTTACTATCTTAATTATTTATTTTTATAAAATCTGCATGTTATTTATTTCTGCTGCATCTTTATTTTTAGAAAAATATCGCTTTCGAATCTCTTACGTGGCATACTTGATATCAATCGCTTCACTAGTCCAAATTATATGTATTGGCTTCACAATATGAGAATTACTTTTATGGTAGAAAAAATCATTATGTCCTACTAGTTATAGGTACTCTACAAGCCAATCACGTGAGTGATGGAACATGTGACTGTTGAATCTCGGATTTTGATGATAAAATCAATTGATGGGTTAATTGATCTAATCCATATTATTGAGTTAAGTGTGCAGGATTAACTACGATAACCAGAAAACATAAAGTAAGAATACCGGAGTCAAGTTTGATGGACGTTTAAGAGTCCGAAAAATCGTCGGAGATGCTGCCGGAACCAATCGAGAAGAAATCGGGAACCTGTCGGAATTTTCGGAAGTTCGCTGAAGAGATCGTCGGAGGTTCGCGGAGATCACCGAGAAGGCTCGGCTACTCGTTGAAGTCGTCACAAGATCGGGAGCTTGTTGGGAGTTCGTCGAAAGAAATCCGAGGGCATATCGGAAGTCCGCCGGAAGTTCGTCGGAATGCTCGTCGGAACAAGACTCGAAGTTCGCGGTTGAAAACTTGCTTGGGATGTTTTTAGTTATGTAGTTCACATGTAATTAGGATTAGGATTAAAAGATAATCCTATATCCTGGTTAGGGGCCAACTAGGCCCAAAATTAGACTTGGTTTAGGCTAAATTTAAAGCCCAACCAGTGAACCGAAGGGTCTAGCGGTAGCACCGCCAGACTGGGCGGTGGCATCGCCCAGCACCCGAGAGCCAAGCAGTGGCACCGCTTGGCTGGGCGGTGGCACCGCCAGTCCACTGTCAGTGTCAAACACTGACAGGCGGTGGCACCGCCAGCATCGGGAACCAAAGAGAATTCAAATTTTGGAGCCCAAATTTGAATCCTCTTGAGGCCTATAAATACCCCTCAAATCTCAGCTGAGATTACAACTTTTTGAGAAGCAATTGATTGAGAGAATGGTCTTAGAAAAGTCTTAGCAAGTCTTGTTTTTCAATTTGCTAGAGTGTTCACCTCCTTTTTTCTTGTTGAAAATTTGTAAGAGTGTGAACCACTTGTAAAAAGTTGTAAGAGGGGTATTTGCCCTTCCCCTTCAAGAGATTTGTTAATGGAAGATGGGAGCCTCATCGAAGAGGGTCTCGCAAGTGGATGTAGGTCATTTAACCGAACCACTTTAAAATCGGCGTGATCTTTGGTTTGAATTTTCTTATTGCTATTTACTTTACTACAAACCTTCTTAAGTGCTTCATTTCTTCATTACCTTTGCTGCATATCTTTACGAACACGCGTTCAAGTTAAGCTTTTTAAATTCGGTTATTATCGTATCAAAAGATTTGTCGAAACGAAAGTTTTAATCCGCTGCACTAATTCACCCCCCCCCCCTCTTAGTGCCGCTCCGATCCTAACAGTGACATGACACACACTCTTTTTGTTTATTATATTATTTGATATTTTATCATTTTATATTATTTATTGCATGAATATATTGTGATGTCTACGGATTTGTGCAATGGGAATCAAATTATGATGAGACATGATAATGAGATTGATTTGCCTTTAAACATAGATCCTAAATAATCTTGATCATAGGTTACTCGAGAGGAAAATCGAGATAACTAGATAGATTGGTGTACTATATACCCATCCATATGATGGAGGTGGCTGGTCTCATAGCTACTCATATAGGGATACTAGGAATATAGTGTAGGTGCACATTGGAGATTGAGTTTATTGATTGATCCATTCACGGAATGCTGGATGGTTGATGATACCTTATTGTCAGATAACGATTCCATCGTCCCAATGGTGTATCCAGTCCTTAGACTTGAGTTACAAAGGATATCTTGTATGAGTACTCCACTCTTTGATACCAGACTTATAGGCCTGGAAGTTTCAAATCTAGCATAACTTGTTATTAGGAGTGACAGCCAATCTTACAAGGGCTAGGGAGTGTCGATAGAGGATCATCCGCTCTTGGTGTCATAAAAGGAATATCATATATGTTCTTACTTAGACAAATCACTAGCCAGGGTCATTCAAATTAAGAGAGAAAGAGTTCTTTAAGAGAATTTGATTAGAGTGAGACTCGAGTAGAAACTGTATGGGCTTGATAGTACTATGCCTGGTATATGGTCTTTGGGATATTAGATGGATGACGGACTATAGATATATGGTAACTAAGGATAAATATGTCCAATGGATTGAATTCCCGTGTATCGTTTGGGGACTACGACATAGTGACCTAGTATATCCGTATTCGATGAGTCGAGTGAATTATTATGAAGATAATAATTCGCTAAGCTAGAAGGAGTTCTGATAGGTATGACTCATAGCCAGCTCAATATTGGGCTTAGAGGGTCACACACATATGGTAGGTGTTGCAATGAGTAGAGGTTCAAATATGAGATATCCGTTGGAGCCCCTATTTTATTGGATATCCAATAAGCTCTAGAATTATTGGATCATATGAATAAGATCTAATAAGAGCTAGTGAAATATTATTGGGTAGAGACCTACTAATCCGGAGTTGCGGAGGTCAACTGGCCGATTGGACAATAGGTCGTAAGAGAGGATGATGCGCCGAAGAATCAGACGAAGCGTCGATGAACCAATAACATGCTGGACAACATGATTCAAGCTTTGTAATAATTGTCTAGATTGAAGTTGGTTTTTATATGCGTAGGATTAACTACGATAGTAAGACATAAAGGAAATTTGTTTTTTGATTTAAATGATGAGATATGCTTTGATTTGGCATAAATGAAAAACGCATGCTTCTATGAAGCAAACAATTTAAAATGAAACAACAAAAAAGGGAATGCATTTTGAAAATAAATATTTGTATCATATTTGATGATTTTATACTTTTTAAACTATGCATGATGAGTTGAAGTAGTA
>NW_027021261.1:0-40728 GCF_036884655.1 Musa acuminata AAA Group | reverse complement strand
TATTTGTAATTTCGATAAGTTAAATGCTGAACATCATGATAGTTTAAGCCCATGCATAAAATGCCATGATCTAGAAACTCTCCAAAAAGAAAACTTGCTACTTAAGGACACCTTGAAGAAATTCGAGGTTGGTAGCAAGTCATTGAACATGATCCTTACAAACAAGGGTCACGTTCCCAAAAGAAGTGGAATTGGATTCGTGAGAAGTCCTCACCAAAATCCAACCACCTTCATAAAAGGCTCCATCGTACATATTCGACATCAAGACAAATGTAACTTCTGTTGTAAATTTGGACATAAGACACATTGTTGTCCATTCAAGAAAATAAGTCCAAACAAATTGATTTGGGTTCCTAAAGGAAACATGAAAAATTCTATGCAACATGATAAGAAATGTAGATCTATTTGTGAGGCACCCAAAAGCAAATGGGTTCCTACAAATCATCCCTTCCTATAAAAACGTTAAAATTTTAGGCTGGAGCAAGAAATAATATTCTGCTCCTTGACTCTCGATAGTCATAAACCAAGAGTCAAAAAGGAACTCGCAACGCTTAAGTAACAAGTGGAAGTTATGAAATCACAAATACGATTTGGATACAACCTTATTAGAAACATATGATATCCAAATTCACATATCCCCTTGATCTTCGAACCCGTCAACACTATCATCTACGAATTAATTCTTGTAACATGAAGAAACTAAATATGTCATAATCTTAAAAGGGATACCAAACAAACTATCAACATACGTATGACATATGCACGTTAAAAGATCTATCTTGATCGTACAAGAGCTTCTTCCTTAATTAAAAACTCATACGAAATCACGTAATAAACATTAATTGCTCTGAAATGAAAAACTCTCCTCAAGGCAAAGGCTCCCTGATCAAATCACATTAGGTGCTCACTGGCTGCAGGCGGTGGCACCTCTCCAGCTGGCGGTGGCACCTCCAGTTACCACGGGTTGCCAGAGGTTGCACCGCTCCAGCCAGAGGTGCAACCGCCCGCAACTCTGCCTTTTTAAACCCACGCTAGGGCCGGCGGTGGAACTGACCCCAACTCACTCCCATTTCCTCCTCTACTCTTCCAAGTCTCCTCCATTCTCATTTCACTCCTCTAAGCCTTCCAAATACCTCTCATTTCGGAGCAAAACATCAAGAATCCTTCCTTCTCTTGATGATTTCACAAAGGTACTCTCTAAGAAGCTCTTAAATTCTGTTTTGTTCTTCATTTACTCTAGCTCATCATCATCCCTCTAAACAGCAGTAGTTATGGGATCTAGAAGATCCTCAAGGGACAAGGGAAAGAGGAGATTTGTAGAAGAGTTTGATTTCACTCTTTTCGATTCAAAAAACCATGCTGAAAAATTTTCCTCTTTCGAACTTAGATGTATCAATAAGGGAAAATACGTAGATCTAAATGAACTAAGAGACTTAGAGACTATCCAATGGTTTGCAAACCTAGATCTACTTCCAATCTTGCAGATTAACGAACCCATCTATCCTAGGCTAGTTAGATTATTTTACAATAACATACAAATAGATGATGAAGAAAGGATGTCCACCTATCTTTTAGGACAACACATCTCAATCACTGATAGGTTCATTTGTGATATGATAGGCATTCCCATAAAAAGCATAGGACTTTACTTTAGAGGATCATGGGATGATGAAAGTATTGGAACATCCTATGTTGAAGCCTTAGGAACAATCTTTGCCAATCCTAACATAGCATTGGTTCCTAAAAGTTGTGAACATCTATTGCCTTTGAACACTAAGATACTTCATCATATCATGACTAGTATAATTCTTCCTAAACAATACCATCATGATGAAATAAGTCAATTAGAATTAGGAACTATGTACTTAATCATGAAGGGACATGACATCTGTCTTGGTTAACTTATCCAACAAAACATGTTAGAATTATCTAAGAAAGATATGATGCTCCCATATGGTGGTATAATCACAAGAATAATGAAAGCTTACGACATTCTAATACCACCAGAAGAAGAAGTAATGAAAGTAGATCGATTCAGCATAATAAACAAAAATCTACTTCACCGACTAAGATGTTACTATAGAAACGGTAACTGGGTTATAATCCCTAGAAGGACTGATCACCCTCAACCTGAACCAGAACCGGAAACACTAGTATTTAGGGGTACCCAATCTCCTCCGACCCTTCCCTTTGAGGAAACACATCTAGTTGAGCAAACTCATACATCCATCGAAGAAATTGGGATTCGAATGGATCGATTCGAACAGAGACAAGAACGGATTGAACAATGACAAAATCAAATCCTATCTGAGCTGCAGCAAATTCATAGTCAATTTGACTCCTTGTTTAGGCACTTTAATTTTCCACCTCATCAATGAACTTGTTGAACACCTGTTGTTGTTGTAAACTTCTTATGTTACTCACTTCTGATGTGCTGGCTGTAAACATCTATCGTGGTAAACATATATCTTGCGCCTTGTGGTAAAAGTTATCTCAGATTTTTATGGTATCATTACTGTTTGGCATGTGATGTGTCCAAATTAAGAATGTTGTGCTTTGAAACTAAAAGTTTTGAAAACCTTGTGCTTTGATTTCATTCAGAATTAGGAATGTTGATGTGTCCGAATAGATAAATTTGTTAAAATTATTTTTCAGACTATATTGAATGATCAAATCACTTGATTGCCATGTTTCTATATGTGAAAATCTTCAACAAAATCTTGTCCGAATGCATCTTATTTTCTCGTATACTTTCATGAAAAATAAGTTTCTGGAATAGATTTGATGAAGTGATTAATGTGTATGTATTCCATCCTGCAAAATCTTTACATAGACAATGGATTATAACAAAAAGGGGAAGAAGTATTTAAAGCAATCTATGTAAAATTCCTCTATAAGCTTGCTATTATTATTTTCCTGGTATCATAATTACTATGCTTTTTGTTGATGACAAAGGGGGAGGTATATGAATTGATAAACACTGCCATGATTAAAAATACTATGAGTGATGCTATAATCACACTGCTATGATTATGCCATCCTTGCATCACCAAGAGATATATGAACATGTGCTAAAGTTTGCATTATTCCCTGAGTTGATATCTTATCATGTGAAGAAAATGTAAAACTTGCTAGAATATTTCAAATGTGTGCATCATGTAATAGTACTTCACAGCTTTATATGATAATGTTCAAACTACATGATGAATAGTTACAAACACAATCATACAAACTTGATGATGTATGTCAAGCCTTGACATCATCTTTAAAGAGATACATCATGATGAGTATCATGATGGGAGTATTGATAAGTTTAACTGATCTAACTTATCAATACGTCACTTGAATTCTTAGGTCTTGAATTCAAGGTTGACTTATCTCAACTATGGCATATAGACAGGGGGAGTTAAGGATAACTCCATTATCAATTGATTGTCATCATCAAAAAGGGGGAGATTGTTGAATCTCGGATTTTGATGATAAGTCAATTGTCATTTGTTGTCTAATCTATGTGTTGAGATAAGTGTGTAGGATTAACTACGATGAAAGTTAGACAAGCAGCAGGAGTTGCGCCGGAGTCAAGTTCATGATCAAGTTGGGAGTTCGAGAGTTCGACGGAAGTTCGGACGGTCGTCGGAGGTTCTGCGAGAACAGATCCGAGAAGTCCAGAAGCTTGCCAAGCGAAGCTCATCGGAACTTGCCAAGTGGATCGTCGCAAAGTCCAGGAGTTTGCCGGAAGTCCGCAGGAGCATCACCGAGGGTTCATCGGATGATCGACGGAAGTTCGCCGGAAACTCGCCGGAAGAAGCGATTGACGCACCGAAGCAAAGCTGCAGAAATTGTCTTAGATCTAATCGTAGTTAGCACGTTGATTAAGTTGAAAAATGGGAGGTGATCCCATTAGCTTAATCTTGGGGCAATTGGGCCCCTGAAAGACTGAAATTGGGCCGAATGGAGCTAACCATTCGGACCCTGATTGCACCAGGAGGTGCAATCGCCTAGGCCAGGAGGTGGCACCGCCTGGGCTAAGCCTCCCAGCGAGACTGGGTGGTGCAACCTCCCCAGCCAGGAGGTGGCACCGCCTGAGCTCAGTCTTCAAGTGAGCCTTGCTCTGATACCAATTGTTAGGATCAGAGCGGCACTAAGAGAGGGGGGGGGGGGGTTGGGGGGGTGAATTAGTGCAGCGGATTAAAACGTTGGTTTTGACAAATCTTTCATACAATAAAAATCGAACTTGAAAAGCTTAACTTGAACGCGTGTTCATAAAGGTGTGCAACAAAGGTAATGAGGAAATAAAGCACGTAAGAAGGTTTGCAGTAATGTAAATAATAATAAGAAAATGCAAACCAGAGATCGCGCCAATTTTAAAGTGGTTCGGTCAAATGACCTACATCCACTTGCGAGGCCCTCTTCGATGAGGCTCCCACCTTCCACTAGCAAATCTTTTGAAGGGGAAGGACAAATACCCATCTTACAATCTTTTACAAGCGGTTCACACTCTTACAAATTTTCAGCAAGAAAGAAGGAGGTGAACACTCTAGCAAATTGAAAACAAGACATGCTAAGACTTTTCTAAGATATTTTTCTCAATCTATTGCTTCTCAAAAAGTTGTAATCTCAGCTGAGAATTGAGGGGTATTTATAGGCCTCAAGAGGATTCAAATTTGGGCTCCAAAATTTGAATTCTCTTTGGTTCCCGATGCTGGCGGTGCCACCGCCTATCAGTGTCTGACACTGACAGTGTACTGACGGTGCCACCGCCCAGCCAAGCGGTGCCACCGCCTAGCTCTCGGGAGCTGGGCGGTGCCACCGCCAGACACTTCGATTCACTGGTTGGGCTTTAAGTCCAGCCCAAACCAAGTCTAATTTTGGGCCCAGTTGGCCCCTAACTAGGATATAGGATTATCTTTTAATCCTAATCCTAATTACATGTGAACTACGTAACTAAAAACATCCTAAGCAAGTTTTCAACCGTGAACGTCGAGTCTTGTTCCAGCGAGCTTTCCGACGAACTTTCGGCAGACTTTCGATATGCCCTCGGATTTCTTCCGACGGACTCCAAGCAGGCTCCCGATCTTGTGACGACTTCAACGAGTAGCCGAGCCTTCTTGGTGATCTCCGCGAACCTTCGATGATCTCTTCGGCGAACTTCCAAAAATTTCGATAAGTTCCCGATTTCTTCTCGGTTGGTTCCGGCAGCATCTCCGACGATTCTTCGGATTCTTAAACGTCCATCGAACGTGACTCCGGTATTCTTACTTTATGTTTTCTGATTATCGTAGTTAATCCTGCACACTTAACTAAATAATATGAATTAGATCAATTAACCCATCAATTGATTTTATCATCAAAATATGAGATTCAACAGTTTCGGAGAGACTGATTATTGTGGACGGACATGCAATGGTGCCACACGACTTAGGCAAAACCAACTAAGTCCCTGACAGATGGTATCAGAGCAGGACAAGTACTCATAGAAACACTTGGCATGCAAATGTGGGAGACCTAGCGGGGCTGCATTTTCGTTCTTGTAATTTATCTTGACTGCAAACTGCCTTACATCCTTATTGTTCTCACTACGCTCTCTATACTCTTTCAAGTTAATATCTTAACGAAACGATTTTCATCGAAATCGATTTTTATCGTATGAAGATTTTTCGAACCGGTGATTTTATCCACTGCACTAATTCACCCCCTCCCCCCCCTTTTAGTGTCGACTCATTCCTAACAGAAGCATTGGCCTTTATCCTTTACCGGGGGTGTTTCTTAGCAACCTTTGCTTTACCTAGTCTGCCCTTACCTGTGCCCTTCTTAAGGGACTTTTCTACTTTCCTTTTCTTTCTAGTCTCACAAGTTTAGAGAACTGACTTTTCTTTCTTGATAGTACTTTCTACCTCCCTCAACATATTGAGGAGCTCCGAGAGAGTCACCTCAAGCTTGTTCATATTAAAATTCATTATGAATAGTGAAAAGGAATCTAGTAAGGACTGAAGCATAAGATCCACACACAGGTTATCCTTTAGGACCATTCCTAGACCTATGAGTTTCTCTATCCACTCAATCATCTTTAGGACATGGTTCTGAACTGATGTCCTCTCAGTCATCCTAGTGTAGAAGAGGCTCTTGGATATCTCATATCGCCGAGTCCTTCCCTGTTCCTCAAACAGTTTGCGGACATGTAGGAGAATGGATCTGGCATCCATCTTTTCATGTTGTCTCTGTAACTCAGGAGTCATAGAGCCCAACATGTAACACTGAGTAAGAGTGGAGTCATCAATGTACTTCACGTAGCGAGCGATCTCATCCTCGCTTGCCCTTTCCTCGGGCGTAGGCATCACTATATCAAGGACGGACACAATTTTCTCCACCGTAAGAACAATTCTCAAGTTACGGAGCCAATTCGTATAATTTAGACTAGTGAGGCGGTTGGCATCAAGTACGCCATGTAAGGGATTTAAAAGCGACATTTCTAAAAATCAAGATGTAGTAGAAATAAATAATATGCAGATTTTACAAAAATAAACAATCAAGATATGGACTTCTATCTTAATATGCTCCCACTATTTTACTGGCAAGTCACGCGACACCCTCAGCACATGAAAAGGAAGTCTCTGGCAGACTTCTAATGTGGACCAAGATCTAATCATCGTCTTAGTGTAACCTCGAGGGACTCGACCAATCACACTAAGCCCGAAAAGTATTCAACTCTTGCCGATCACAACTCCTTATGATTCCCATCCTATTCGGCCTTCAAATCATCATGATCTCGAGGGACTCGACTAACCATGATGTTTAGTTAAGTCAACACCATCGTTACAAGATGAGTCTAATTCGATGATATACCCTCGAGGGACTCAACTAAGCATATCATGTCCTTAGGTCACCGGTGACATCTCTATATCGTAGGCAAGATAAGGAATCATGATATAGGTGAGCCTCGAGGGACTCGACCAACTCAACCTACATCGAGAATCGGTCCCTACCTATAATGATGGAAGGCTACGTGGGTCAATCTAATTGCCTCATGTTTACCGACTTAATATTGTCGAGAGAGGGGTTTCTTTGATTTGGTCTCCTAATATGACATGTCACATACATACATATTAAATATATATCTACATCGCATGCAAATATATATATACATATCTAGTAGGTGTATAAACAATCACATATCATATGAGCAATTACACCAGATGATAATGGACCACAATCTAATGTGATTAGGCCCGAGCCAGTGGGCCTAATAACTCACATCAAGATCTAATGTGCAACGGTGCATCTCCATATCTTGTGATCATCTATCTCGTCCTCATCGATTCTGTCGGCATCTCAACGCATCTCCATGCATTGCAATCGTTTGTCTCGTGGGTCCCTCTATCGCTTCCACGCTCCTACTATGCCTCCTCATGTGATTATAACTTAATCATAGGCATGTAGGCCCGACAATAAATGAGAAATAAAATAGAGGCTCGTGGGCCCCAATACTAATAATCACAAGTACACACATCATATGGTCTATGATCATCCGTCCATATATCATATATCATATATCATATGTATAAATCATCATCATGTAGGACTACTAGATAATAATAAAAAAATAATCAATTAAATATTTTAATTAATTAATATTTTTCTGAAATCAGGGACATGAGAGGAATTTTTAAATTATGAGGGGCATTTTCATAATTTAGGCAAAAGATAAAATCTAGAATTTTTAAAATTTCGAGGGACAAAACTATCTTTTGCCAAGAAAACCCTAAGCACCTTTCTCCCTATCCCTTACTACGGTCGCCGCCACCTTGCTAACGGCGGCCCCTGTGCGGCGGGGGGCGGGGGGCTCCGCCCCTGCCCTCGTAGGTGGGTGCCCGTGCGTCAGGCGATTCTGTCCGCGGGCGCAGTGCCCGCAGGCATCACAGCGCTATGGCACCTCACCCCACGGGAGCAACAGCCATAGGCGTCGTTGCCCTCGGTGCCGCTGCACGCGGACACAGCGGCCACAAGCATCGCTGCCCCGCGGCGCCTCTGCACACGTGCTGCTAGTGGCAACGCCAGCAGTTGTAGGCTGCTGGCCCCAGGTTGCTGGTAGCAAGCCTGCTGCACATAGATGGTGTTCGACATATACTTCTTCAGAAATAAAACCATTCAAGAAAGCACTTTTGACATCCATTTGAAATAGTTTAAAATTATTACTACTAGCATAGGCAAGGAGCATCCTTATGGCTTCTAATCGAGCCACGGGAGCGAAGGTTTCTTCGTAATCGATACCTTCTTCTTGGTTGAAACCTTTGGCCACTAATCTAGCCTTGTTTTTAACCACGATACCATTTTCGTCTTGCTTGTTTCTAAAGACCCACTTAGTACCTATGACTAAGTGGTCACTTGGTCTAGGAACAAGCTTCCATACCTCATTCTTCTCAAATTGGTTCAATTCTTCTTGCATTGCAATGACCCAAAAATCATCTTTTAAGGCTTCGTCAATGCATTTAGGTTCAATTTGAGAAAGGAAAGCGGCGTTAGCACAAAAATTCTTGAAAGAAGAACGAGTTTGAACCCCTTTTGTTGTATCTCCTATAATTAGCTCCTTTGGATAAGCATCTACATACTTCCATTCTTTGGGTAAAGAAATTTCGGAAGAAGATGCATTCAAATGGCTATTTTGAGGAGGGGGTTCGTTTAAATTCAAATTATCAAAACCAAGATCATCATCAAAATCATTTTTCTTTAAATCAGAAATTTCATTAAAAACTACATGAATAGACTCTTCTATTACTAAGGTTCTTTTGTTAAAGACACGAAAGGCCTTAGAAACGGAGGAGTAACCAAGAAAAATGCCTTCATCGGATTTAGCATCAAATTTACCTAGGGCATCCTATTCATTTAAAATGAAGCATTTACAACCAAAAACTTTAAAATAAGAAATATTTGGTTTTTTGTTATTCCATAATTCATAGGGAGTTTTTGATAGAGATGGTCTTATTAGGACCCTATTCATGATGTAACAAGCCGTATTTACGGCTTCGGCCCAAAAATATTTGGGTAAACTATGTTCATTTAACATAGTTCTTGCCATTTCTTGTAGGTTTCTATTTTTCCTTTCAACTACTCCATTTTGTTGAGGATTTCTTGGAGTTGAGAAGTTGTGATTGTACCCATTAACTTCGCAAAAATTTTGAAAGTCATGGTTTTGGAATTCACCATCGTGATCACTCCGAATTGATGAAATCATGAAGCCTTTTTCGTTTTGAGTGAGTTTACAAAATTTAGAGAAACACTTGAAGCAATCACTTTTGTGAGCTAAGAAATAAGTCCAAGTGTATCTAGAGTAGTCATCCACAATCACAAAAGCATATTTGCTTCTACCTAGACTTGTTGTATCAATTGGTCCAAATAAGTCCAAATGGATCAATTGTAATGGTCTAGTGGTGCTAATTTGATTTTTTGGTTTGAAGCTTGTTTTTATTTGTTTGCCTAGTTGACATGCATCGCATACCTTATCCTTAATAAACTTCATATTCGGAATCCCTCGTACTAATTCTTGAGATGAGATTTTAGATATTGTTTTCATGCTTGCATGACCTAATCTCCTATGCCAAAGCCAAGCATCATCATTTACGGCGGAGAAACACATTTCATTACTTAGTTCATCAAGATTGATGGTATAGACATTATTTTGTTTTAAAGCAATCATAGTCATGTTATGATTTGGTTTTTCAATAATGCACATATTTGATTCAAATCTAACGATATAACCTTTATCGCATAGTTGACTAATACTCAAGAGATTATGTTTCAATCCATCAACTAGTAAAACATCATCAATGGAAAAACTAAATTTGTTACCAATAGTTCCCTTGCCAATGATTTTGCCTTTGTTGTTGTCTTCGAAGGTGACGTACCCTTCTTCTTTGCTAGTGAGCATAGAGAAATGAGATGGATCTCCAGTCATATGTCTTGAGCATCCACTATCGAGATACCATCTCTTGCTCCTAGCTTGTGGGTTTGTCTACAAAAGATGATGATTTTTAGGTACCCATTTGATTTTGGGTGCCTCAAAAATTGACCCACTAACCTTGTTATTTATTTTTGAATCCTTTATAGTTCCTTTAGGAACCCATATTAATTTTTGTGAACTAATTTTCCTAAATGGACATTTGTAGGCAATATGTCCGAATTTGCAACAGAAGTTGCATTTCATATAAGAGGAAACATGTAATGTAGGTCCTTTTATGAAAGTGGTAGGATTTTGATGTAATCCTTTTACAAATCCAATTCCATTTCTATTTGCGATGTGACCCTTGTGTGCAAGGATCATATCTAATCCTTTGCTACCAACCTTAAACTTGAAGACTATCAAACATATCTTGTAGCAAAGCATGCTCTTTCTTTAAGATACTTAACTTCTTGCTAACAGTTCTACATTCATCAAATAATTCATGAAAAGCGATAGAGAGTTCTTCAAAAGATAAATCTTCATTAAATAAATCACATACCTCTTCTCCTAAAGCCATTAGCGCGTAATGAGCAACTTGCTCGGTGTTGGACTCCTCTTCTTCGGATGCGCTTGAATCATCCCATGTTGCCTTGAGCGCCTTCTTCTTTGATGTCCTCTTTTTGGCTTGAGGACAATCGTTCTTGTAGTGTCCCGGTTTTTTGCATTCATAGCAAATCACTTGGTCCTTCTTTTGTTCAAATTTATTTTTTATATTATTTTTAAATTTGTTCTTTCTTAAATATTTTTTAAATTTTTGAGTCAAAAGTGCAATGTCATTGTCACTGTCCTCATCACTTGATGTTCCTTTCAAGTGGTCTTCTTGTGATTTGAGTGCCATATCCTTCCTGTTCTTTGGAAGGGGGTTCTCGAGCTCGTCATGAGCTTGACATGTCATTTCGTAGGTCATTAGAGACCCAATGAGTTCTTCAAGAGGGAATGCTTTAAGGTCTTTGGCCTCTTGAATGGCCGTAACTTTTGGATCCCAACTTTTAGGGAGGGATCTTAAGATTTTAATTACTAGTTCAAAGTTAGTAAAATCTTTACCAAGAGCTTTGAGTCCATTGATGACATCCGTAAACCGGGTGTACATGTCTCCGATGGACTCACTTGGTTTCATTCGGAAAAGTTCGTAAGAGTGCACAAGGATGTTGATTTTGGACTCTTTCACTCGGCTAGTGCCTTTATGAGTGACCTCAAGAGTTCTCCAAATATCAAAAGTCGAATCACACATTGAAACACGATTAAATTCGTTTTTGTCTAGTGCACAAAACAAGGCATTCATAGCCTTTGCATTTAAAGCAAAAACCTTCTTCTCCGATTCATTCCATTCGCTCATCGGAAGAGAAGATTTTTGAAATCCATTCTCGACAATAGACCAAAGCTCAAAGTCCATAGAAATGAGGAAGATCCTCATGCGAGTCTTCCAATATGTGTAATCCGACCCATTAAACAAAGGTGGTCGTGCAATAGAATGGGCCTCTTGCATGCTGGAGTAAGCCATCTCTTTTGGGTATTAAACCAAATATGAGAGATAACCTCGCTCTGATACCACTTGTTAGGATCGGAGTGGCACTAAGAGGGGGGGGTGAATTAGTGCAGCGGATTAAAACTTCGGTTTTAGAAAAATCTTTCGTACGATAAGAATGGAACTTGAAAAGCTTAACTTGAAAGCGTATTCTTAAAGTTGCGCAGCAAGGGTAATAAGGAACTAAAGCAGTAAGAAGGTTTGCAGTAATGTAAATGACAATAATGAAATGCAAACCAAAGATTACGCCGATTTTAGAGTGGTTCGGTCAAATGACCTACATCCACTTACGAGGCCCCTCTTTGATGAGGCTCCCACCTTCCACTAGCAAATCTCTTGAAATGGAAGGGTAAACACCCCTCTTACAACCTTTTACAAGCAGTTCAACCTCTTATAAATTTTCAATAAGAAAGAAGGAGAACTCTCTAGCAAATTGAAAACAAGACTTGCTAAAACTTTCTAAGACTTTTCTCTCAATCAAATGCTTCTCAAAAGTTGTAATCTCAGCTGAGATTTGAGGGGTATTTATAGGCCTCAAGAGGATTCAAATTTGGGCTCCAAAATTTGAATTCTCTTTGGGTTCCCGATGCTGGAGGTGCCACCGCCCAGCCAAGCGGTGCCACCGGCCAGCGCTCGGGTGCTGGCCGGTGCAACCGCCCAGCCAAGGAGGTGTCACCGCCCAGCTCTCGGGTGCTGGGCGGTGCCACCGCCTGGCTCTTCGGTGTTGAATCTTGGATTTTGATGATGAAGTCAATTGTCATTTGTTGTCTAATCTATGTGTTGAGATAAGTGTGCAGGATTAACTACGATGAAAGTTAGACAAGCAGCAGGAGTTGCGCTGGAGTCAAGTTCATGATCACGTTGGGAGTTCGAGAGTTCGACGGAAGTTCGGACGGTCGTCGGAGGTTCTGCGAGAACAGATCCGAGAAGTCCAGAAGCTTGCCAAGCGAAGCTCGTCGGAACTTGCCAAGTGGATCGTCGCAAAGTCCAGGAGTTTGCCGGAAGTCCGCAGGACCATCACCGAGGGTTCATCGGATGATCGACGGAAGTTCGCCGGAAACTCGCCGGAAGGAGCGATTGACGTACCGAAGCAAAGCTGCAGAAATTGTCTCAGATTTAATCGTAGTTAGCACGTTGATTAAGTTGGAAAATGGGAGGTGATCCCATTGGCTTAATCTTGGGGCAATTGGGCCCCTGAAAGACTGAAATTGGGCCGAATGGAACTAACCATTCGGACCCTGATTGCACCAGGAGGTGCAACCGCCTAGGCCAGGAGGTGGCACCGCCTGGGCTAAGCCTCCCAGCGAGACTGGGCGGTGCAACCTCCCCAGCCAGGAGGTGGCACCGCCTGAGCTCAGTCTTCGAGCAAGACTGGGCGGTGCAACCTCCCTGACAGAGAGGTGGCACCGCCTGAGCTCGGTCTTCGAGCTCTAGCAGAGAGGTGCAACCGCCTCAGTCAAGAGGTGGTACCGCCTGGGCTCAGTCTTCGAGCTCTGGCAGGCGGTGCAACCTCTCCAGTCAAGAGGTGCAACCGCCTGATCCCGGAATTCCGGGATTTGATCGTTTTGAGCTCCAAATTTGAACTGGGTTGGGGCCTATAAATACCCCACCCATTCAGCACTGAAAAGATACAGACCTACACCGAAATCTTGATCTTTTCTGTGATTCTAAGAGCTCAAAAGTGTTGTAAAGCCTTTAAGTCTCCTCCTTCTGTTCTTCAAGTTTTGAGTTGTAAAGTGAGGAGAGAAAGGTCTGTAAAGGTTGTCTCCTAAGCCTGTCAAAAGGAGAGAAACTGTAAAAGGGCAGTTGGCCTTCGCCTATTGAAGGAAGGCCTCTAGTTGACGTCGGTGACCTCGTCGGTGGAGGAAGCCAAAAGTGGAGTAGGTCAAGACTGACCGAACCACTCTAAATCTCTGGTTTGCGTTTATTTTGAGCACTTTATCATTACTGCAAACCTCCTTCATAACTACTGCTCTCTGCTCTTTTACGAACAAGTTCTAATTGCTGTTCTTTCCGAATATGCATTCAGACGTAAATCGGTGTTTTCGTACATTACAGTTTACGTTTACGTTTTAATTCTGCAAAACTGTCTTCTACGCCTTCACGAACAAGTTTTTAAGTGCTGATCTGTCCGAATATGCTTTCAGACGTAAACCAGCGTTTTCGTACGATATTTACATTGCAGTTTATGTTTACGCCTTGATTCTGCAAAACTGTCTTCTGCGCTTTTACGAACGAGTTTCTAAAGTTCAGATCCCTTTGAAACTGCGTCTAGACGTAAAATTGCGTTTAGACGTAAAACTGCGTTTAGACGTAAAACTGCGTTTAGACGTAAATCTGCGTGTAGACGTAAAACTGCGCTTAGATGTAAATCTGTGTTTAGACGTAAACTGTGCTTAGACGCAAACTGCGCTTAGACGCAAACTGTGTTTAGACGCAAACTGCGCTTAGACGCAAACTGCGCTTAGACGCAAGACGCAAACTGCGCTTAGACGCAAGACGCAAACTGTGTTTAGACGCAAACTGCGCTTAGACGCAAACTGTGTTTAGACGCAAACTGCGCTTAAACGCAATCTGCGCTTAGACGCAAACTGCACTTAGATAAAACTGAGAATTAGCTTTTGCATCATAATAGTTTTTATTGAACGAACGCAGCTTTTGGTTTTAATCGCTGTAAGATTTCTACTGCACTAATTCACCCCCCCCCCTCTTAGTGCTCTCGATCCTAACAATTGGTATCAGAGCAAGGTTAACTCTCTAACGGATTAAAACCCAAAGAGAAATGGCATACGCCGGAAACCAAGAGGGGCATTCTATTACGCGTCCACCCATGTTCAGTGGGACGGACTACACCTACTGGAAGACCCGAATGAGGATCTTTCTTATTTCTATGGATTTTGAATTGTGGAATCTTGTCGAAAACGGATTTTCGAAGTCTTCTCTTCCAATGATCGATTGGAATGATTTGGAGAAGAAGGCTTTCGCTCTTAATGCAAAGGCTATGAATGCTTTATTTTGTGCACTTGATAAAAACGAGTTTAACCGTGTTTCAACTTGTGAAACTGCATTTGATATTTGGCACACACTCGAAGTGACCCATGAGGGCACAAGTAGAGTAAAAGAGTCAAAAATCAATTTGTTGTTACATTCTTTTGAACTTTTCCGCATGAAACCGAGTGAAACCATTGGCGACATGTTTACTTGTTTCACGGATGTCGTCAACGGTCTAAAAGGACTCGGAAAGAGCTTTTCGGATTTTGAGCTTGTTAACAAGATACTAAGATCCCTTCCTAAGAGTTGGGATCCTAAAGTCACTGCTATTCAAGAGGCAAAAGATCTGCGAAATTTCCCTCTTGAAGAACTAATCGGGTCATTAATGACCTACGAAATGACTTGTAAAGCTCATGAAGAGCAAGAAGACATCCTTCCAAAGAACAGGAAGGATATGGCACTCAAAACTTCTGAATGCCACTTGAGAGAAAACTCAAGTGATGAGGACTGTGATGATGACTTGGCACTTCTAACAAGAAAGTTTAAAAAGTTCTTTAAAAGAAACAAGTTTAAGAATGATACAAAAAATAAACTTGAACCCAAGAAGGACCAAGTAATCTGCTATGAATGCAAAAAGCCGGGACACTACAAGAGTGATTGTCCCCAAGTCAAGAAGAGAACATCAAAGAAAAAGGCGCTTCAAGCAACATGGGATGACTCAAGCGCATCCGAAGAAGAGGAGTCCAACACCGAGCAAGTTGCTCATTACGCCTTAATGGCCATCGAAGATGAGGTAACAAATTCAATAGATGCAGATTTATCTTTCGATGAATTATTAAATGCTTTCCATGAATTGTTTGATGAGTGTAAGATTATCAGTAGTAAATACAAATTGCTAAAAAAGGAGCATGATACTCTTATTTGTAATTTCGATAAGTTAAATGCTGAACATCATGATAGTTTAAGCCCATGCATAAAATGCCATGATCTAGAAACTCTCCAAAAAGAAAACTTGCTACTTAAGGACACCTTGAAGAAATTCGAGGTTGGTAGCAAGTCATTGAACATGATCCTTACAAACAAGGGTCACGTTCCCAAAAGAAGTGGAATTGGATTCGTGAGAAGTCCTCACCAAAATCCAACCACCTTCATAAAAGGCTCCATCTTACATGTTCAACACCAAACCAAGTGCAACTTTTGTTGTAAATCTGGACACAAGACACATTGTTGTCCATTCAAGAAAATAAGTCCAAACAAATTGATTTGGGTTCCTAAAGGAACCATGATAAACTCTATGCAACATGATAGAAAATGTAGATCTATTTATGAGGCACCCAAAAGCAAATGGGTTCCTAAAAATCATCCCTTCCTATAAAAACATTAAAATTTTAGGTCGGAGCAAGAAATAATATTCTGCTCCTTGACTCTCGATAGTCATAAACCAAGAGTCAAAAAGGAACTCGCAACGCTTAAGTAACAAGTGGAAGTTATGAAATCACAAATACGATTTGGATACAACCTTATTAGAAACATATGATATCCAAATTCACATATCCCCTTGATCTTCGAACCCGTTAACACTATCATCTACGAATTAATTCTTGTATCATGAAGAAACTAAATATGTCATGATCTTAAAAGGGATACCAAACAAACTATCAACATATGTATGACATATGCACGTTAAAAGATCTATCTTGATCATACAAGAGCTTCTTTCTTAAATAAAAACTCATACGAAATCACGTAAGAAACATTAATTGCTCTGAAATAAAAAACTCTCCTCAAGGAAAAGGCTCTCTGATCAAATCACATTAGGTGCTCACTGGCTGCAGGCGGTGGCACCTCTCCAGCTGGCGGTGGCACCTCCAGCTACCACGGGTTGCCAGAGGTTGCACCGCTCCAGCCAAAGGTGCAACCGCCCGCAACTCTGCCTTTTTAAACCCACACTAGGGCCGGCGGTGAAACCGACCCTAACTCACTCCCATTTCCTCCTCTACTCTTCCAAGTCTCCTCCATTCTCATTTCACTCCTCTAAGCCGTCCAAATACCTTCCATTTCAGAGCAAAACATCAAGAATCCTTCCTTCTCTTGAAGATTTCACAAAGGTACTCTCTAAGAAGCCCTTAAATTCTGTTTTGTTCTTCATTTACTCTTGCACATCATCATCCCTCTGAACAGCAGTAGTTATGGGATCTAGAAGATCCTCAAGGGACAAGGGAAAGAGGAGATTAATAGAAGAGTTTGATTTCACTCTTTTCGATTCAAAATACCATGCTGAAAAATTTCCCTCTTTCGAACTTAGATGTATCAGTAAGGGAAAATACGTAGATCTAAATGAACTAAGAGACTTAGAGACTATCCAATGGTTTGCAAACCTAGATCTACTTCCAATCTTGCAGATTAACGAACCCATCTATCCTAGGCTAGTTAGATTATTTTACAATAACATACAAATAGATGATGAAGAAAGGATGTCCACCTATCTTTTAGGACAACACATCTCAATCACTGATAGGTTCATTTGTGATATGATAGGCATTCCCATAAAAAGCATAGGACTTTACTTTAGAGGATCATGGGATGATGAAAGTATTGGAACATCCTATGTTGAAGCCTTAGGAACAATCTTTGCCAATCCTAACATAGCATTAGTTCCTAAAAGTTGTGAACATCTATTGCCTTTGAACACTAAGATACTTCATCATATCAGGACTAGTATAATTCTTCCTAAACAATACCATCATGATGAAATAAGTCAATTAGAATTAGGAACTATGTACTTAATCATGAAGGGACATGACATCTGTCTTGGTTAACTTATCCAACAAAACATGTTAGAATTATCTAAGAAAGATATGATGCTCCCATATGGTGGTATAATCACAAGAATAATGAAAGCTTACGACATTCTAATACCACCAGAAGAAGAAGTAATGAAAGTAGATCGATTCAGCATAATAAACAAAAATCTACTTCACCGACTAAGATGTTACTATAGAAACGGTAACTGGGTTAGAATCCCTAGAAGGACTGATCACCCTCAACCTGAACCAGAACTGGAAACACCAGTATTTAGGAGTACCCAATCTCCTCCGACCCTTCCCTTTAAGGAAACACATCCAGTTGAGCAAACTCATACATCCATCGAAGAAATTGGGATTCGAATGGATCGATTCGAACAGAGACAAGAACGGATTGAACAACGACAAGATCAAATCCTATTTGAGCTGCAGCAAATTCATAGTCAATTTGACTCCTTGTTTAGGCACTTTAATTTTCCACCTCATCAATGAACTTGTTGAACACCTGTTGTTGTTGTAAACTTCTTATGTTACTCACTTCTGATGTGCTGGCTGTAAACATCTATCGTGGTAAACATATATCTTGCGCCTTGTGGTAAAAGTTATCTCAGATTTTTATGGTATCATTACTGTTTGGTATGTGATGTGTCCAAATTAAGAATGTTGTGCTTTGAAACTAAAAGTTTTGAAAACCTTGTGCTTTGATTCAGAATTAGGAATGTTGATGTGTCCGAATAGATAAATTTGTTAATATTATTTTTCGGACTTTATTGAATGATCAAATCACTTGATTGCCATGTTTCCATGATTATATGTGAAAATCTGCAACAAAATCTTGTCCGAATGCATCTTATTTTTCGAATGCTATACACCAGATTTTCTCGTACACTTTCATGAAAAATAAGTTTCTGAAATAGATTTGATGAAATGATTCCTGTGTATGTATTCAATCCTGCAAAATCTTTACATAGACAATGGATTATAACAAAAAGGGGAAGAAGTATTTAAAGCAATCTATGTAAAATTCCTCTATAAGCTTGCTATTATTATTTTCCTAGTATCATAATTACTAAGCTTTTTGTTGATGACAAAGGGGGAGATATATGAATTGATAAACACTGCCATGATTAGAAATACTATGAGTGATGCTATAAACACACTGCTATGATTATGTCATCCTTTCATCACCAAGAGATATATGAACATGTGCTAAAGTTTGCATTATGCCTTGAGTTGATATCTTATCATGTGAATCCTTGCATCACCAAGAGATATATGAACATGTGCTAAAGTTTGCATTATGCCTTGAGTTGATATCTTATCATGTGAATCCTTGCATCACCAAGAGATATATGAACATGTGCTAAAGTTTGCATTATGCCTTGAGTTGATATCTTATCATGTGAAGAAAATACAAAACTTGCTAGAATATTTCAAATGTGTGCATCATGTAATAGTGCTTCACAGCTTTATATGATAATGTTCAAACTACATGATGAATAGTTACAAACACAATCATACAAACTTGTTGATGTATGTCAAGCCCTGACATCATCCTTGAAGAGATACATCATGATGAGTATCATGATGGGAGTATTGATAAGTTTAACTGATCTAACTTATCAATACGTCACTTGAATTCTTAGGTCTTGAATTCAAGGTTGACTTATCTCAACTATGGCATATAGACAGGGGGAGTTAAGGATAACTCCATTATCAATTGATTGTCATCATCAAAAAGGGGGAGATTGTTGAATCTCGGATTTTGATGATGAAGTCAATTGTCATTTGTTGTCTAATCTATATGTTGAGATAAGTGTGCAGGATTAACTACGATGAAAGTTAGACAAGCAGCAGGAGTTACGCCGGAGTCAAGTTCATGATCACGTTGGGAGTTCGAGAGTTCGACGGAAGTTCGGACGGTCGTCGGAGGTTCTGCGAGAACAGATCCGAGAAGTCCAGAAGCTTGCTAAGTGAAGCTCGTCGGAACTTGCCAAATGGATCGTTGCAAAGTCCAGGAGTTTGCCGGAAGTCCGCAGGAGCATCACCGAGTGTTCATCGGATGATCGACGGAAGTTCGCCGGAAACTTGCCGGAAGGAGCGATTGACGCACCGAAGCAAAGCTGCATAAATTGTCTAAGATTTAATCGTAGTTAGCACGTTGATTAAGTTGGAAAATGGGAGGTGATCCCATTGGCTTAATCTTGGGGCAATTGGGCCCCTGAAAGACTGAAATTGGGCCGAATGGAACTAACCATTCGGACCCTGATTGCACTAGGAGGTGCAACCGCCTAGGCCAGGAGGTGGCACCGCCTGGGCTAAGCCTCCCAACGAGACTAGGCGGTGCAACCTCCCCAGCCAGGAGGTGGCACCGCCTGAGCTCAGTCTTCAAGCAAGACTGGGCGGTGCAACCTCCCTGACAGAGAGGTGGCACCGCCTGAGCTCGGTCTTCGAGCTCTGGCAGAGAGGTGCAACCGCCTCAGTCAAGAGGTGGCACCGCCTGGGCTCAGTCTTCGAGCTCTGGCAGGCGGTGCAACCTCTCCAGTCAAGAGGTGCAACCGCCTGATCCCGAAATTCCGGGATTTGATCGTTTTGAGCTCAAAATTTGAACTGGGTTGGGGCCTATAAATACCCCACCCATTCAGCACTGAAAAGATACAGACCTACACCGAAATCTTGATCTTTTCTGTGATTCTAAGAGCTCAAAAGTGTTGTAAAGCCTTTAAGTCTCCTCCTTCTGTTCTTCAAGTTTTGAGTTGTAAAGTGAGGAGAGAAAGGTCTGTAAAGGTTGTCTCCTAAGCCTATCAAAAGGAGAGAAACTGTAAAAGAGCAGTTGGCCTTCGCCTATTGAAGGAAGGCCTCTAGTTGACGTCGGTGACCTCGTCGGTGGAGGAAGCCAAAAGTGGAGTAGGTCAAGACTGACCGAACCACTCTAAATCTCTGGTTTGCGTTTATTTTGAGCACTTTATCATTACTGCAAACCTCCTTCATAACTACTGCTCTCTGCGCTTTTACGAACAAGTTCTAAGTGCTGTTCTTTCTGAATCTGCATTCAGACGTAAATCGGTGTTTTCGTACATTACAGTTTACGTTTACGTTTTAATTCTGCAAAACTGTCTTCTACACCTTCACGAACAAGTTTTTAAGTGCTGATCTGTCCGAATCTGCTTTCAGACGTAAACCAGCGTTTTCGTATGATATTTACATTGCAGTTTACGTTTACGCCTTGTTTCTGCAAAACTGTCTTCTGCGCTTTTACGAACGAGTTTCTAATGTTCAGATCCCTTTGAAACTGCGTCTAGACGTAAAATTGCGTTTAGACGTAAAACTGCTCAAACTGTGTTTAGACGTTTTAGACGTAAACTGAGTTTAGACGTAAATCTGCGTTTAGACGTAAAACTGCGTTTAGACGTAAATCTGCGTTTAGACGTAAAACTGCGTTTAGACGTAAATCTGCGTTTAGACGTAAACTGTGCTTAGACGCAAACTGCGCTTAGACGCAAACTGTGTTTAGACGCAAACTGCGCTTAGACGCAAACTGCGCTTAGACACAAACTGTGTTTAGAAGCAAACTGCGCTTAGACGCAAACTGCGCTTAGACGCAAACTGTGTTTAGACGCAAACTGCGCTTAGACGCAATCTGCGCTTAAACGCAAACTGCACTTAGATACAAACTGAGAATTAGCTTTTGCATCATAATAGTTTTTATTGAACGAACGCAGCTTTTGGTTTTAATCGCTGTAAGATTTCCGCTGCACTAATTCACCCCCCCCCCCTCTTAGTGCTCTCGATCCTAACATTCGGTTCATTGGTTTGGCTTAATTTTAGCCCAAACCAAATCTGACTTTGGGCCTAGTTGGCCCCTAACCAGGATATAAGATTATCTCTTAATCCTAATCCTAATTACAAGTGAACTACATAACAAAACACATCCTAAGCAATTTTTCAACCGCGAACGTCGAGTTTTGTTCTGGCGAGCTTTCCGACGAACTTCTTCCGATAGACTCCCATCAAGCTCCCGAACTTGTGATGACTTTAATGAGTAGCCGAGCCTTCTCGGTGATCTCCGTGAACCTCAGACAATCTCTTTGGCGAACTTCTGAAAGTTTCGACAGGTTCCTGATTTCTTCTCGGTTGGTTCCGGCAGCATCTCCGACGATTCTTCGGACTCTTAAACGTCCATCGAACTTGACTTCGGTATCCTTGCTTTATGTTTTCTGGTTATCGTAGTTAATCCTGCACACTTAACTCAATAATATGGATTAAATCAATTAACCCACCAATTGATTATATCATCAAAATCCGAGATTCAACAGATGGTAGTGAGGGCAGTAAAAGTTGATGCCCTTTCTTACTTTTGCTTTAACGATTTTGACATCAAAGGCTTCTCCAAAACATAACACACATAGTTCAAAACCAATTTTCGCATGAACAACCAGAAAATAAAATCCTCAATTCCCAAATATATGTTCATCGTTGTGCGGATATTAGTGTGTAAAAATCTGTATAATAGAAAATCACGTGTAAGATAGATTGTGTTACCTAGGGAGATTATATATACCTGAATCCCTACAGACCTTTTAGAGAGGGTGAAGGAGGTCAAGCGCCCTTCTCCCTAGCGGTGATCCACACAATAGGGTTGCGATGACGCTCCTCAAAGCTTCAGGCCTACTCAGATGGAGAGGGGGAGGAGAATAAGAGAGGAAGCAAAAAAGCTCTAGCCTATAAACTATTGAAACCCTCTTATTTATAGAGATCCCCTATCAACTTTGTTGAATCTTGGATTTTGATGATGAAGTCAATTGTCATTTATTATCTAATCTATATGTTGAGATAAGTGTGTAGGATTAACTACGATGAAAGTAAGACATGCAGTATGAGTTGCGCCGGAGTCAAGACAATGATCACGTTGGGAGTTCGAGAGTTCGACGGAAGTTCGGACAGTCGTCGGAGGTTCTGCGGGAACAAATCCGAGAAGTCCATAAGCTTGCCAAAGAAGCTCGTCGGAACTCGCAAAGTGGATCATCGCAAGTCCAGGAATTTGCCAGAAGTCCGCAGGAGCATCACCGAGGGTTCATTGGATGATCGATGGAAGTTCGCCGAAAACTCGCCGAAAGAAGCGATTGATGCACCGGAGCAAGCTGCAGAAATTGTCTTAGGAATTATCATAGTTAGCACATTGATTAAGCTGGAAATGGGAGGTGATCCCATTAACTTAATCTTGGGGCAATTGGGCCTCTAAACAAACCCAAATTGGGCCGAATGGATCAACCCATTCGGACCCTGATTGCTGTGAGAGGTGCAACCGCCCAAGCCAGGAGGTGGCACCGCCTGGGCTAAGTCTCCCAGGGAGACTGGGCAGTGCAACCGCCCCATCCAGGAGGTGGCACCGCTTGGGCTCAGTCTCCGAGCGAGACTGGGCGGTGCAACCTCCCCTGACAGGAGGTGGCACCGCCTGAGCTCGGTCTTCGAGCTGCGGCAAGAGGTGCAACCGCCCCTGACAAGAGGTAGCATCGCCCAGAGGCTCAGTCTTCGAGCTCTGCTAGGCGGTGCAACTGCCCCAGTCAGGAGGTGCAACCGCCTGATCCCGGAATTTCGGGAATTGACAGTTTTGAGCTCCAAATTTGAACTGGGTTGGGGCCTATAAATACCCCACCCATTCAGCACTGAAAGAGTATGAACTTACACCGAAATCTTGATCCTTTCTGTGAATCTTAGAGCTCAAAATTATTGTAAAGGCCAAAAGTTCTTCTCCCTTTGTTCTTCCAAGTTCTGAGTTGTAAAGAGAGGAGAGAAAATTTCTGTAAGGGTTGTCTCCTAAGCCCATCAAAAGGAGTGAAACTGTAAAAGGGTGGTTGGCCTTTGCCTATTGAAGGAATGCCTCTAGTTGACGTCGGTGACCTCGTCGGTGGAGGAAGCCAAAAGTGGAGTAGGTCAAGATTGACCGAACCACTCTAAATCTCGGTTTGCATTTACTTTGAACATATTATCTTTACAGCAAACCTCCGCTGAAGCTTACTGCTTTCTACACATATACGATCGGGTTTCAAGCCTTTCACTTTCCGAATCAGCGTTTAGACGTAAATCTGTTTTTTCGTATGATCATCATATTTCAGATTGCGTTTACGTTTTATGCTCTACCATAACTGAAAAATGCCGTTATACTCTTGCTTAAACTGCATATTGCCTAATCAAGTGATTTTCGAATCAGCATTTAGACGTAAATCAGTTTCTTCGTACGAACGTCGTATTTCAGTTTGTGCTTATATTCTGGTTTTCATCATAGCTGCAAACTGCCTTCATAGATTGACTTTAACATCATCTTGCTTAGAATCGGCTTTCACACAGAAATCATTTTTATCGTTCGAACGCAGTTTCGTTTTAATCGCAGAAATTTTTCCACTGTACTAATTCACCCCCCCCCCCCCTCTTAGTGCTCTTGATTCTAACAATTGGTATCAGAGCGGGGTTAACTCTCTAACGGATTAAAACCCAAGAGAGATGGCATATGTCGGAAACCAAGAGGGCCACTCTATTACACGTCCACCCATGTTCAGTGGGACGGACTACACCTATTGGAAGACCCGAATGAAGATATTTCTTATTTCTATGGATTTTGAACTTTGGAATCTTGTCGAAAATGGATTTTTGAAGTCTTCTCTTCCAATGATCGATTGGAATGAATTGGAGAAGAAGGCTTTCGCTCTTAATGCAAAGGCTATGAATGCCTTATTTTGTGCACTTGATAAAAACGAGTTTAACCGTGTTTCAACTTGTGAAACCGCATTTGATATTTGGCACACACTCGAAGTGACTCACGAAGGCACAAGTAGAGTGAAAGAGTCAAAAATCAATCTTCTGTTACATTCTTTCGAACTTTTCCGGATGAAACCAAGTGAAACCATTGGCGACATGTTTACCCATTTCACGGATGTCGTCAACGGTCTAAAAGGACTCGAAAAAAGTTTTTCGGATTTTGAGCTCGTAAATAAGATTCTAAGATCCCTTCCTAAGAGTTGGGATCCTAAAGTCACTGCTATTCAAGAGGTGAAAGATCTAAACAACTTCCCTCTTGAAGAACTAATTGGGTCATTAATGACCTACGAGATGACTTGCAAAGCTCATGAAGAGCAAGAAGACATCCTTCCAAAGAACAGGAAGGATATGACACTTAGAACTTCAGAAGGCCACTTCAGAGAAAACTCAAGTGATAAGGACTATGATGATGACTTGGCACTTCTAACAAGAAAATTTAAATTTTTTTTTAAAAGAAACAAGTTTAAGAATGACGCAAAAAATAAACTTGAACCCAAGAAGGACCAAGTTATTTGCTATGAATGCAAAAAGCCAGGACACTACAAGAATGATTGTCCCCAAGTCAAAAAGAGAACATCAAAGAAGAAGGCGCTCAAAGCAACGTGGGTAGACTCGAGCGCGTCCGAAGAAGAGGAGTCCAACACCGAGCAAGTTGCTCATTATGCCTTAATGGCCATCGGAGATGAGATAACAAATTTAATAGATGCAGATTTATCATTTGATGAATTATTAAATGCCTTCCATGACTTATTTGATGAATGCAAGATTATTAATAGAAAATATAAATTACGAAAAAAGGAGCATGATAGTCTTACTTGTAATTTTGATAAGTTAAAAACTGAATATCATGATAGTTTAAGTTCATGCATCAAATGCCATGATCTAGAAACTCTCCAAAAGGAAAACTTGCTACTTAAGGATACCTTGAAGAAATTCAAGGTTGGTAGCAAGTCATTGAACATGATCCTTGCAAACAAGGGTCACGTTCCCAAAAGAAGTGGAATTGGATTTGTGAAAAGTCCTCACCAAAATCCAACCACCTTCATGAAAGGCCCCATCTTACATGTTCAACACCAAAACAAATGCAACTTTTGTTGCAAATTTGGACACAAGACGCATTACTGTCCATTCAAGAAAATTAGTCCAAACAAACTGATTTAGGTTTCTAAAGGAACCATGATAAATTCTATACAACATGATAGACAATGTAGATCTATTTGTGAGGCACGCAAAAGCAAATGGGTACCTAAAAAATCATCCTTTCCTATAAAAAAATAAAAAAATAATAATAATAAGCTGAAGCAAGAAATAATATTCTGCTCCTTGGATTCTCGATATTCATGACCCAAGATCTAAAAAGGAACTCGCAATGCTCTCTAGCCTAAATAACAGATGGAGATTATAAATTTAAAAATCACAAATGCGATTGAGATACAATCCTATATGACTTTTCAGAATTAGAAACGTATGATTCTCAATTCACATATCCTCTGGATTTTCTAACCCATCAACTTCATCCGTTCATAACTTTCGAATCCAACTCTGTATCATGAACTGACTAAGTCTGTCATGAACTTGCAAGGCTTACCAACTTGAACAAACTATCACAAACATGTGTACGACATTGAGAGTATACACGTTAAAAGATCTATCTTGATCGTGCAAAAGTTCTTGCCTTAAAATGAAAACTCTTACGTAATTACGTAAGTAAAGTTGATTGCTCTGAATGAAAATTCTTCTCAAGACAAAAACTCTCAAATCAGACTACACTGCGATCAGAACAAGTGCTCACCACTTGTAGGCGGTGGCACCGCCCCAGCTGGAGGTAACACCTCCAGCTGTCACGTGTTGCAAGCGGTTGCACCGCTCCAGCCAGAGGTGCAACCGCCCGCAACTCTGCTCTTTTTAACCCAAGCTAGGGCCGGTGGTGAAACCGACCCCAACTCACTCCCTTCCCCTCTCTACTCTTCCCAGCCTCCTCCATCCCCATTTCTCCCCTCATAGCATCCCAAATACCCCTCATTTCGGAGCAAAACATCAACAATCCTTCCCTCTCTTGAAGATCTCACTAAGGTATTCTCTAAGAAGCCCTTAAATTATTTTTTCATTTACTCTTGCTCATCACTATTCTTCTAAACAGCAGTAGTTATGGGATCTAGAAGATCCTCAAGGGACAAAGGAAAGAGGAGATTAGTAGAAGATTTTGATCTCACCCTTTTTGATTCAAAATACCATGCTGAAAAATTTTCCTCTTTCGAACTTAGGAGTGTCAATAAGGGAAAATATGTAGATTTAAATAAACTAAGAGACTTAGAGACAATCCAATGGTTTGCAAACTTAGATCTACTTCCTATTTTACAAATTAACGAACCCATCTATCCAAGACTTGTTAGACTGTTTTACAACAACATACAAATAGATGAAGAAGAAAGAATGTCTACCTATCTTTTAGGACAACACATCTCAATTACGGATAAATTCATTTGCGACATGATAGGCATTCCCATGAAAAGTAGAGGACTTTACTTTAGAGGATCATGGGATGATGAAACTGTTAGAACAACATATGTTGAAGCCTTAGGAACAATTTTTGCCAATCCCAACTTAGCATTTGTTCCTAAAAGTTGTGAACATCTACCGCCTCTAAACACTAAGGTACTTCATCATATCCTAACTAGCATCATTCTCCCTAAACAATACCACCATGATGAAGTAAGCCAATTAGAATTAGAAACTATGTATTTGATCATGAAAGGACATGACATCTGTCTTGGTTATCTTATCCAACAAAACATGTTAGAACTATCTAAGAAAGACATGATGCTCCCATATGGTGGTATAATCACTAGAATAATGAAAGCCTACGATATTCTAATACCATCGGAAGAAGAAGTAATAAAAGTAGATAGATTTAGCATAATAAATAAAAATCTACTTCACCGATTAAGATGTTTTTATAGAAACGGTAACTGGGTTAGATTGCCAAGAAGAACCGATCCCCCTCAACCTAAACCAGAACCGGAAACACTAGTCTTTAGGGGTACCTAATCTCCTCTGATCTGTCTCTTTGAGGAAACACATCCATTTGAACAAACTCATGTTGAATCTCAGATTTTGATGATGAAACTAATTGATTGTGTTAGATGTTTAACTGTATTTTGAGTGATGCAGGTCTACTTGATCAGGTTTAGACAGTTGACGTAGGAGGAATTGACGTTGCGCTGGAAGAGATCACGTTAGGATATTGGATGGCTGAACTCGAACGTCGGGCATCGGGCCAAGGAGAGCGAAACTGTGCCAAGGATATCGGCGTTGAGAAGGTCAACCGCTGATTGGGCAACAAGCCGCAAGAGAGGATGATGCGCCGAAGAATCGGACGAAGCGCCAACCAATGACGTGCCGGGCAACATAATGTCAATTCGCTTTATAATAATTGTCTAGATCGGAGTAGAGTTTTTGCTTGTGTGTGCAGGATTAACTACGATAACGATGAAGACATAAAGCAAAACAAAGTGTCGGAGTCAAGCACGAAGGATTCATTGCGAGTTCGAGAGTTCGACGGAAGTCCGAAGGTTCGTCGGGAATGCTGCCGAAACTAGCGAAGAATGAGTAGGGAGCTTGCCGAAGGGTTTTTCGGAAGCTCGCCGGAAGGTTCGTTGGAAGTTCGCGGAGCTCATCGAGAATAATCAGAGCTTTCCGAAGAAGCTCGTTGGAGCTCGCCAAGATCAAATCGTGAAGTCTAGGAGCTTGTCGGGAGTCCGCAGAATGGTTTCCGAGAGTTTATCGGAAGACCGTTGGAAGTTCGCCGAAAGCTCGCCGGAAGAAGTCTTGACTTACGGACTTTGTAATAGCTTATAAAATATCTTTAAATTCGTAGTTATCATGTTAATTAGAGTTAGGATTAGGTGTTAATCCTATAACCCAAGTAGAGGCTAATTGGGCCCGAGTTCGGACTGGTTTGGGCCAAGTTTGGAGCTCAACCAGTGAGCTGATTTGGCCTAGGCGGTGCCACCGCCTAGACTGGCGGTGGCACCGCCCAGCACCCGAGAGCTGGGCGGTGACACCTCCTTGGCTGGGCGGTTGCACCGTCCAGCACCCGAGCGCTGGGCGGTGGCACCGCCTGGTTGGGCGGTGGCACCTCCAGCACCGGAAACCCTAAGAAAATTCAAATTTTGGAGCCCAAAATTTGAATCCTCTTGAGGCCTATAAATACCCTTCAAATCTCAGCTGAGGTAACAACTTTTGAGAAGCATTTTGATTGAGAGAAAAGTCTTAGAAAGTCTTAGCAAGTCTTGTTTTCAATTTGCTAGAGAGTTCTCCTTCTTTCCTATTGAAAACTTGTAAGAGGTTGAGCTGCTTGTAAAAGGTTGTAAGAGGGGTGTTTACCCTTCCATTTCAAGAGGTTTGCTAGTGGAAGGTGGGAGCCTCATCGAAGAGGGGCATCGCAAGTGGAGTAGGTCATTTGACCGAACCACTCTAAAAATCGGCGTAATCTCTGGTTTGCATTTTATTATTGTCATTTACATTACTGCAAATCTTCTTACTGCTTTAGTTCCTTATTACCCTTGCTGCGCAACTTTAAGAATACGCTTTCAAGTTAAACTTTTCAAGTTCCGTTCTTATCGTATGAAAGATTTTGTTAAAATCGAAGTTTTAATCCGCTGCACTAATTCACCCCCCCCCCCTCTTAGTGCCGCTCCGATCCTAACAAGTGGTATCAGAGCAAGGTTATCTCTCATATTTGGTTTAATACCCAAGAGAGATGGCTTACTCCGGCATGCAAGAGGGCCATTCTATTGCACGACCACCTTTGTTTAATGGGTCGGATTACACATATTGGAAGACTCGCATGAGAATATTCCTCATTTCTATGGACTTTGAGCTTTGGTCTATTGTCGAGAATGGATTTCAAAAATCTTCTCTTCCGATGAGCGAATGGGATGAATCGGAGAAGAAGGTTTTTGCTTTAAATGCAAAGGCTATGAATGCCTTGTTTTATGCACTAGACAAAAATGAATTTAATCGTGTTTCAATGTGTGATTCGGCTTTTGATATTTGGAGAACTCTTGAGGTCACTCATGAAGGCACTAGCCGAGTGAAAGAGTCCAAAATCAACATCCTTGTGCACTCTTACGAACTTTTCCGAATGAAACCAAGTGAGTCCATCGGAGACATGTACACCCGGTTTACGGATGTCATCAATGGACTCAAAGCTCTTGGTAAAGATTTTACTAACTTTGAACTAGTAACTAAAATCTTAAGATCCCTCCCTAAAAGTTGGGATCCAAAAGTTACGACCATTCAAGAGGCCAAAGACCTTAAAGCATTCCCTCTTGAAGAACTCATTGGGTCTCTAATGACCTACGAAATGACATGTCAAGCTCATGACGAGCTCGAGAACCCCCTTCCAAAGAACAGGAAGGATATGGCACTCAAATCACAAGAAGACCACTTGAAAGGAACATCAAGTGATGAGGACAGTGACAATGACATTGCACTTTTGACTCAAAAATTTAAAAAATATTTAAGAAAGAACAGATTTAAAAATAATACAAAAAATAAATTTGAACAAAAGAAAGACCAAGTGATTTGCTATGAATGCAAAAAACCGGGACACTATAAGAACGATTGTCCTCAAGCCAAAAAGAGAACATCAAAGAAGAAGGCGCTCAAGGCAACGTGGGATGATTCAAGCGCGTCCGAAGAAGAGGAGTCCAACACCGAGCAAGTTGCTCATTACGCGCTAATGGCTTTGGGAGAAGAGGTATGTGATTTATTTAATGAAAATTTATCTTTTGAAGAACTCTCTATCACTTTTCATGAATTATTTGATGAATGTAGAATTGTTAGCAAGAAGTTAAGTATCTTAAAGAAAGAGCATGCTTTGCTACAAGATAAGTTTGAGAATCTTCAAATTCCTCCATGCTCTAAGTGTGAGCATTTAGAAGCAATAAAAAATAAAAATTTACTTCTTAAGGAAACCTTAAACAAGTTTAAGGTTGGTAGCAAAGGATTAGATATGATCCTTGCACACAAGGGTCACATCGCAAATAGAAATGGATTTGGATTTGTAAAAGGATTACATCAAAATCCTACCACTTTCATAAAAGGACCTACATTACATGTTTCCTCTTATATGAAATGCAACTTCTGTTGCAAATTCGGACATATTGCCTACAAATGTCCATTTAGGAAAATTAGTTCACAAAAATTAATATGGGTTCCTAAAGGAACTATAAAGGATTCAAAAATAAATAACAAGGTTAGTGGGTCAATTTTTGAGGCACCCAAAATCAAATGGGTACCTAAAAATCATCCTCTTTTGTAGACAAACCCACAAGCTAGGAGCAAGAGATGGTATCTCGATAGTGGATGCTCAAGACATATGATTGGAGATCCATCTCATTTCTCTATGCTCACTAGCAAAGAAGAAGGGTACGTCACCTTCGGAGACAAAAAGGACAAAGGCATACTTATATGAAACAACTAAATAGATAAAAGTATTTTTCTTGAAAATTCTTGGTTTGATGAATCTATTTTATCATCTTTTTATGAATATCTTGAAAATGATTTTGATTTGATGATTTTAATTTGAATGAGCTTTATCTTGATTTTTTGAGATTTATAACTTGAGATTTACTCTATAAAAATCAAGATCTTGTATCCTCAATGTTCCTTTTTAGCATCTATAATCCAAATGAATTATGATTGGTATCATTGCTATATTTCTTCTTATCATGCACCAAAGAGAAAATTTTTCTAAATGAATCGTGATATTTCGGAACCACAATTCTTTTTATGATTCATAATGAATTGAGAAATTTTATATGCTTGAATTAATATCTTATTCTAAGATTGAATGAATTTTATCTATATCATGATCTCCTAAGATTTTTTCTTGATTATTTAAGAGGAGATTTTTCAAAACAAAATGTGTCTCCTATTATTATCTTTTCATGATATGATTTTCATGCAATTCCTTGTACTCATGAAATATTTATCTCATCACCCAATAACTCTTCTTGATATTCCTTATGTGATGAAACAAAATAATGCATGAAATTCAAATAAGAAGTTAATGATCATGCATGATAGGATGTAAAGAATTTTGACATTTAGATACTATCATTTGAATAGCTATGATCATGTTGCCAAAATGATTTATCATGAATGCTTGAATATCATGTATGATATACCGATATTGATGATTGAGTTATTTGTATCATGCATGAAAAATAAAAGATATAGTTTTGAAATTGTGCATGTTCGAATTTGAAAATATGATGATGCATAATGATTAAATTGTGCAATGAAAATATTAAACATTTTGAAACCATGTTTTAGTGTCATGCATAATGATCATGCTTAATAAATTTTAAAATTATACATGATGAATCTTGCGATTTATGGATTATTGATTTTTACTATAATGGAAGTGCCTTATTGATCTTTGTTGTAATAAATCTTACACTTTCGGTTTTAAACATGATACATGTTTTTATTTAGCATAAATGAAATAAAATCATATGAATTGAAACAACTAAAAAGAGAAAAATATTTTTTCCTTGAAAATTTAATTTTCTCTATCTTATTGATCTTGATGATTATTATGATAAATCTATGTATACCATTTTGAATCTCTTGAAAGTAATGTTGAGATTTTGATGAATTTGATGATTTGAATTTGAATGAGGTTGTATTTAAATTATGATCTTGATTTCTTGGATTTACTACTTGAGATTCTTTTTTAATCACAATCTCTTCTTTGTACACCTACAATTTTTGTTATTTATAAAAGGAAGAGATTTGATAAAATGAATCATGTCTTTTAGTATTCAAATGGTCTTATCTTTGATGATATGATTTCTTTATATCTATGATATAAATGCCTTGAAATGATTGAAATATTTTACACAAATGTTATGCTCTTCCCTACTTCTTTCTTGTTTTCAATGATAAAACGGGGAGAAGTTTTGATCATGCATGGTAGGATATAATTTGACAAAATTTATACCATCATGAAACATTTATGATTTACAATGATGCATGCAATACTTGTGCTTTCTAATTTTGATGTTATGTATTGCATATGATGTATTGCATATGATGTAAATCATGATTTAAAATGCTATGAGTTGTTGCTAAAATGATAAATGTTGATTTAATGTTTTGTATCATGAATGATCTAAATGATGATTGTTTGGTACCATGATCAAAATATTGATAAATAGTTAAAAATTTTAGTATCATGTATGATATCCTCATAATGTCGATCGATTTAAATAGTTAAAAATTTTAGTATCATGTATGATATCCTGATAATGATGCATGCAATGATAAAATATTCATGATGAAAAATTGTCTTGACATTCATAACTTGATTATTCATCCTTTGTCATGATTTTGAAATCGTTGTAAAAGGAAAAAGAACAACAAAACTGTATTCTTCTTTTCTTTTTAACAATAACAAAGGGGGAGAAATATTGCTCGCTCAAGATGCAAAATTTGAAAACTTACACATTGCAAAAGAAGCAAAACTTGCAACTTGCACATTGCAATAAGAAGCAAGAATCATGAGCTTACACAAGAAAGCTATATTGTATTTGCTTTCGTAATTTTTTTTGCTAGCTTGTATGTAGTAAAACTTGCATAGTGTAAAAATTGCTATCTTATAGTCTAAAGAGAAACCAATAGTTGCTATCTCAAAATGTAAAATATGCTAACTTGCTACAGAAGCAAAATTGCTAGCTCAAACATTGCAAAGGAAGCAAAAATTTGCTAGCTTGCAACTTGCATATCGTGAAAACTGCTAGCTAGTAGTCTAAAGAGAAGCAATCAATAGCTATCTCAAGAAGACCAAGCATGTTAAACTTACACATCTTTAATCGTTAGATTGCATGATGATAAAACTTGATATTATGTTTTTCATGCAATAAGTTGAACCCATATAACAAACACTTGATTGTGGTACTTCTCCTTTTTGTTGATGACAAAGGGGGAGAAGTATGCTGATGACATGACATATGATGCATAAGTTTTATGCATATGTTCATGATGATGTGTTGCAAGTATTCATGATGAATATTGCAATGACTTGAATTCTGTTTGAATTCAAGGTTCTATCAATATGGCATATTGATAGGGGGAGTTTGTTTAAACTCCGGGAGTTAAGGTTAACTCCGTTAGTCATCAATTAGTTGTCATCATCAAAAAGGGGGAGATTGTTGAATCTCAGATTTTGATGATGAAACTAATTGATTGTGTTAGATGTTTAACTGTATTTTGAGTGATGCAGGTCTACTCGATCAGGTTTAGACAGTTGACGCAGGAGGAATTGACGTTGCGCTGGAAGAGATCACGTTAGGATATTGGATGGCTGAACGCTTCGAACGTCGGGCATCGGGCCAAGGAGAGCGAAACTGTGCCAAGGATATCAGCGTTGCGAAGGTCAACCGCTGATTGGGCAACAAGCCGCAAGAGAGGATGATGCGCCGAAGAATCGGACGAAGCGCCAACCAATGACGTGCCGGGCAACAGAATGTCAATTCGCTTTATAATAATTGTCTAGATCGGAGTAGAGTTTTTGCTTGTGTGTGCAGGATTAACTACGATAACGACGAAGACATAAAGCAAAACAAAGTGTCGGAGTCAAGCACGAAGGATTCATTGCGAGTTCGAGAGTTCGACGGAAGTCCGAAGGTTCGTCGGGAATGCTGCCGAAACTAGCCAAGAATGAGTAGGGAGCTTACCGAAGGGTTTTTAGGAAGCTCGCCGGAAGGTTCGTTGGAAGTTCGCGGAGCTCACCGAGAATGATCGGAGCTTTCCGAAGAAGCTCGTTGGAACTCGCCAAGATCAAATCGTGAAGTCTAGGAGTTTGTCGGGAGTCCGCAGAATGGTTTCCGAGAGTTTATCGGAAGACCGTCGGAAGTTCGCCGAAAGCTCGCCGAAAGAAGTCTTGACTTACGGACTTTGTAATAGCTTATAAAATATCTTTAAATTCATAGTTATCATGTTAATTAGAGTTAGGATTAGGTGTTAATCCTATAACCCAAGTAGAGGCTAATTGAGCCCGAGTTCGGACTGGTTTGGGCCAAGTTTGGAGCTCAACCAGTGAGCTGATTTGGCCTAGGCGGTGCCACCGCCTAGACTGGCGGTGGCACCGCCCAGCACCCGAGAGCTGGGTGGTGACACCTCCTTGGCTGGGCGGTTGCACCGTCCAGCACCCGAGCGCTGGGCGGTGGCACCGCCTGGCTGGGCGGTGGCACCTCCAGCACCGGAAACTCTAAGAAAATTCAAATTTTGGAGCCCAAAATTTGAATCCTCTTGAGGCCTATAAATACCCCTCAAATCTCAGCTGAGGTAACAACTTTTGAGAAGCATTTTGATTGAGAGAAAAGTCTTAGAAAGTCTTAGCAAGTCTTGTTTTCAATTTGCTAGAGAGTTCTCCTCCTTCTTTCGTATTGAAAACTTGTAAGAGGTTGAACTGCTTGTAAAAGGTTGTAAGAGGGGTGTTTACCCTTCCATTTCAAGAGATTTGCTAGTGGAAGGTGGGAGCCTCATCGAAGAGGGGCATCGCAAGTGGAGTAGGTCATTTGACCGAACCACTCTAAAAATCGACGTAATCTCTGGTTTGCATTTTATTATTGTCATTTACATTACTGCAAATTTTCTTACTGCTTTAGTTCCTTATTACCCTTGCTGCGCAACTTTAAGAATACGCTTTCAAGTTAAACTTTTCAAGTTCCGTTCTTATCGTATAAAAGATTTTGTTAAAATCAAAGTTTTAATCCGCTGCACTAATTCACCCCCCCCCCTCTTAGTGCCGCTCCGATCCTAACAACTCATACATCATCTGTCGAAGATATTGGGATTCGGATGGACCGATTCGAACAAAGACAAGAACGGCTTGAACATCGATAAGATCAAATCCTATCTGAGCTGCAGCAAATTCATTGACAATTTGACTCTTTGTTTAGGCACTTTAATTTTTCACCTCATGAATGAGCTTGTATGAACACAATCATCTGTTGTTATTGTAAACTCCTTATGTTACTCACCATAATGAGCTTTTGCCTTGATCCTTGATATGGTTACCTGATATATTTTGAGCATATGCAGAGTTGTAAACATCTATCATTGTTTATCTCGGATTTTACATTGAAACTAAATGTTTTGAAAACCTTGTGCCTTGATTTCCATGATAAATATAGTTTGAAAAAGCGATATACCAATGCAGTTGATAAGTCATTACCATTAATACTAAACATCAACTAGCTGACATTTTTACAAAACCTCCAAGTGAAGAACAATTTGATTTCATAAGAAGAGAATTAGGAATGTTGATGTGTCCGAATAGATAAACTAGTTAAAATTATTTTTCGAACTTTATTGAATGATCAAATCACTTGATTGCCATTACATAACATGTGTTTTGTCTTCATGATTGTATTTGAAAATCTGTAGCATAGTCTTGTCCGAATACATGAAAGAATTCATCTCATTTTCGGATTCGCTTAATAGTTGGAATACTAAAAATCAAATTTTCTCATTCACTCTTATGAAAAATATTCTTTTTAAATGGATTTGATGAAATGATTCCTGCTTATGAATTCCATCTTGAAATATGAATGATAGTATTTTTACTCGCAAAAAGCTGTTTCAAACACATATCTTGACTCAAAGTAAACTCACAAATAGTTGGAATCACAAATGGCTTTCCTCCTTCTGCACAAAGGATTATAACAAAAAAAAGGAAGGAAGAAGTATTCAAAGCAATCTACGTATCATGCCTTCCTTTATATGCTTAATAACTTGCTTATATTGTTCTCCTGGTATCACATCTACCATGCTTTTTGTTGATGACAAAGGGGGAGAAATATATGAATTGATGCTATAAACACTGATGCTATGATTATGCCATGCTTGCATCACCAAGAGATATATGAACAGATGCCATGCATTAATTTGCATTATGCCTTGAGTTGATATCTTACCATGTGAAGAAATGCAACACTTGCTAAAATATTTGAAATGTGTACATCATGTAATGATATCAAAATCTTACTTCATAGCTTTACATGTTGATATCTTACAATATAATGAATTGCTATAATTACCATCATTCAAAATTGTTATGTAAAATTTGAAAATGAATGTCAAGCCTTGACATCATCTTCAGAGAGATACATCATGATGGGAGTATTGATAAGTTCAAATGATTTAACTTATCAATATGTCGCTTGAATTCTTAGGTCTTGAATTCAAGAATGACTTATCTCAAGTATGGCATATAGACAGGGGGAGTTAAGGTTAACTCCATTATCAATTGATTGTCATCATTAAAAAGGGGGAGATTGTTGAATCTCGGATTTTGATGATGAAGTCAATTGTCATTTGTTATCTAATCTATATGTTGAGATAAGTGGGAAAGATTAACTACGATGAAAGTAAGACATGCAGTAGGAGTTGCGCTGGAGTCAAGACAATGATCACGTTGGGAGTTCGAGAGTTCGACGGAAGTTCGGATAGTCGTCGGAGGTTCTGCGGGAACAAATCCGAGAAGTCCATAAGCTTGCCAAAGAAGCTCGTCGGAACTCGCCAAGTGGATCGTCGCAAGTCCAGGAGTTTGCCGGAAGTCCGCAGGAGCATCACCGAGGGTTCATCGGATGATCGACGGAAGTTCGTCGGAAACTCATCGGAAGAAGCGATTGACACACAGGAGCAAGCTGCAGAAATTGTCTTAGGAATTATCGTAGTTAGCACATTGATTAAGTTGGAAATGGGAGGTGATCCCATTAACTTAATCTTTGGGCAATTGGGCCCCTAAACAAACCCAAATTGGGCCGAATGGATCAACCCATTCGGACCCTGATTGCTGTGGGAGGTGCAACCGCCCAAGCCAGGAGGTGGCACCGCCTGGGCTAAGTCTCCCAGGGAGACTGGGCGGTGCAACCGCCCCAGCCAGGAGGTGGCACCGCCTGGGCTCAGTCTTCGAGCGAGACTGGGCGGTGCAACCTCCCCTGACAAGAGGTGGCACTGCCTGAGCTCGGTCTTTGAGCTCTGCCAGGCAGTGCAACCGCCTTAGTTAGGAGGTGCAACCGCTTGAGCTCGGTCTTCGAGCTTTGGCAAGAGGTGCAATCGCCCCTGACAAGAGGTAGCACCGCCCAAAGGCTCAGTCTTCGAGCTCTGCCAAGTGGTGCAACCGCCCTAGTCAGGAGGTGCAATCGCCTGATCATGGAATTCCAGGAATTGACAGTTTTGAGCTCCAAATTTGAACTGGGTTGGGGCCTATAAATACCCCACCCATTCAGCACTGAAAGAGTATGAACTTACACCAAAATCTTGATCCTTTCTATGATTCTTAGAGCTCAAAATTGTTGTAAAGGCCAAAAGTTCTTCTCCCTTTGTTCTTCCAAGTTCTGAGTTGTAAAGAGAGGAGAGAAAATTTCTGTAAGGGTTGTCTCCTAAGCCCGTCAAAAGGAGTGAAACTGTAAAAGGGAGGTTGGCCTTTGCCTATTGAAGGAAGGCCTCTAGTTGACGTCGGTGACCTCGTCGGTGGAGGAAGCCAAAAATGGAGTAGGTCAAGATTGACCGAACCACTCTAAATCTCGGTTTGCATTTACTTTTAGCATATTATCTTTACTGCAAACCTCCTCTGAATCTTACTACTTTCTGCGCATATACGATCGGGTTTCAAGCCTTTCACTTTCCGAATCAACGTTTAGATGTTAATCTATTTTTTCGTACGATCATCATATTTCAGATTGTGTTTACGTTTTGTGCTCTACCATAACTGCAAACTGCCTTTATACTCTTACTTAAATTGCATCTTGCCTAATCAAGTGATTTACGAATCAACATTTAGACCTAAATCAGTTTCTTCGTACGAACGTCGTATTTCAGTTTGCGCCTATATTCTGGTTTTCATCATAGCTGCAAACTGCCTTCATAGATTGACGTTAACATCATCGTGCTTAGAATCGGCTTTCACATAGAAATCGTTTTTATCGTTCGAACGCAGTTTCGTTTTAATCGTAGAAAGTTTTCTGCTGCACTAATTCACCCCCCCCTCTTAGTGCTCTTGATCCTAACAAACTTAACCCTAATGGATCCTCCTATATTGGGTATTGAATCTCCATCCAACTACCCAAGCCTCTTAGATTAGTAGATCTCTATCCAATAATCTCTCATGGGCTCTTATTGGTACTAGTCATAGGTACCCAACAAGCCAATCACGTGAGTGATGACACATGTGATTTGCAAAGAATCTTTTTGCTTATTATATTTTGGCATTTATCACTTTATATTGACTATAGCATATATGCATATGTATATTGTGATGTCCTTGGATCTATGCAATGGAAATCGGATCGTGATGAGATCACGATAATGAGATCGATTCGCCTTTAAACATAGATCCTAAATAATCTCAATCATAGGTTACTCGAGAGGGGCATCGAGATAACCGAACAAACTGGTGTGCTGTATACCCATCCATATGATGGATGCAGCTGGTCTCATAGATACTCGTGTGGAGACACTATGGATACAGTACATGTGTTTATTGGAGAATAAGTTCATTAATTGATCCGCTTACGGAATACTGGATGGTTGATGATACCTTATTGTCAGACAGTGATTCCGTAGTCCTAGTGGTGTATCTAGTCCTTAGACTTGAGACCCCAAGGATGTCCTGTATGAGTGCTCTATTCTTTGATATCAAACTTATAGGTTTGGATGTCCCCGATCTTGTACAACCGGTCATTGGGAGTGGTAGTCAACCTTACGAGAGCAATTGAGTGTCGATAGAGGATCATCCACTCTCAGTATTATGAGAGGAAAATCTCATGTGTTCTTGCTCAGACAAATCCCTGGCCAGGGTCATTCGGATTGAGAGAGAAAGAGTTCTCCGGGAGAATTTGATTAGAGTAAAACTCGAGTAGAAACCGTATGGGTCGGACAAGACCATACCCGGTATACAGTCTCTAGGATATTAGATGGATGAGGGACTATAGGTACATGATAACTGAGGACAGACATGTCCAATGGATTGGATTCCCCTATATCGTCTAGGGACTGCGGCATATTGGTCTAGTACGTCTATAGTCGATGAGTTGAGTGAATTATTATGTAGATAATAATTCACTAAGCCAGAAGGAGTTCTAATAGGCATGACTCACAACCACCTCGATATTGAGTCTAGAGAGTCACACACATATGGTAGGCACTACGATGAGTAGAGGTACGGATATGAGATATCCGCTGGAGCCCCTATCTTATTGGATATCTAATAAGCCCCTTAATTATTGGATCATATGGATGAGATCCAATAAGAGCCCATGAGAGATTTTTGGATAGAGATCCATTAATCTAAGAGGCTTGGGTAGTTGGATGCAGATCCAATACCCAATAGGAGAGGATCCATTAGGGTTTGATAGGGGACCTTTATAAATAAGAACGATTTAGTAGTTCATAGGCTAGAGCTTTTTCTTGCCTCTCCTATTCTCCTCCACCTCTCCACCTAAGAGTAGGCTTGGAGTTTTTGTTGAATCTTGGATTTTGATGATGAAATCAATTGATGGGTTAATTGATCTAATCCATATTATTGAAGTTAAGTGTGCAGGATTAACTATGATAGCCTAAAAACATAAAGCAAGGATACCAGAGTCAAGTTCGATGGACGTTTGAGAGTCCAAATATTCATCGGTGATGCAGTCGGAACCAACCAAGAAAGATCGAAGATGTGTCAAAACTTTCGGAAGTCTGCCGAAGAGATCGTCAGAGGTTCGCAGAGATCACCGAGAAGGCTCGGCTACTCGTTGAATTCGTGACAAGATCGGGAGCCTGTTGGGAGTCCGCCGGAAGAAACCCGAGGGCATATCGAAAGTCCGCCGGAAGATCACAGGAAAGCTCACCGAAACAAAACTCAACATTTGCTGGTTAAAAACTTGCTTAGGATTATGTTTTTGGGTATGTAGTTCATATGTAATTAGGGTTAGGATTAAGGGACAATCCTATATCTTGGTTAGGGGCCAACTAGGCCCAAAAGTGACCTGGTTTAGGACGAAATTAAAGCCCAACCAGAGATTTATAAGGACGGGCGGTGGAACCGCCGGACTGGGCGGTGGCACCGCCCAAAGCCCGAAGTGTCAGGTGGTGGCACCGCCAGACTAGACGGTGGCACCGCCCAGCACCTGAGATCAGGCGGTGGCACCGCTAGTACACCGTCTGACAGACATTGACAGGCGGTGGCACCGCTAGTCTCGGAAACCCAAGATAATTCAAAATTTAGAGCCCAAATTTGAATCCTCTTGGGGCCTATAAATATCCCTCAATTCTCAATAGAGAATACAACTTTTGAAAAGCATTAGTTTGAGATAAGCCTTAGTAAAGTCTTAGCAAGTCTTATTTTCAAATTGCTTTAGTGTTCACCTCCTTCCTTCTTGTTGAAAAATTGTAAGAGTGTGAACCACTTGCAAAGGTTGTAAGAGGGGTATTAGTCCTTCCCCTTCAAAGTGATTTGCCAGTGGAAGTTGGAAGCCTCATTGAAGAAGGCTTCGCAAGTGGATGTAGGTCATTTGACCGAACCACTTTAAATT